>NW_006159437.1:1289394-1317609 GCF_000334495.1 Tupaia belangeri chinensis | reverse complement strand
ACAAAACTAAATCACTTGCTTATTCCAGTGTTACATTTCTGTAGGAACAGAACTATTTCAAAAACCAGGTAAATACCAGGCCATCTTATCCTCAGGCTTCAAAAGGGTGACTAGGAGTGTGTGGAACTTAGCCACAGAGGAATAAAAGCTTAGATGATGGTGAACTTTGCAGGCAGAATTGGGAATCTCAGATGACATCATGGTATTTCCTATGTGTACTATGGCTTTGCTTTGCTGTAACGAGCCAAGGGTTCCTTGGTCATCTATAATTCTGGTCATCAGACTGGCATTGAAGTCTCCTAAGACCCGGGGCTCCTACTCACTCCCAGTTCCCCAACATCTATTTAATTTATGTATTTCTATTTTAAACCACCAGTGTTAACCATGTATTATTTCATGTAGTTTAAATTTATATACATGGTATTGTATTTCTTAGTTTTTTTTTTTTTACTCAACATTCTGTTTACAGTAAAATCTGATAAGTATGAAGTGATATCTCATTTTTTTTTGTTTTTAAATGTATTCCTTGATTACTAGTAACTTCAAGCATGTATTTATGTATTTCGTTAAACTTTTGGGTTTCTTTAGCTATGAATTGGCCCAAATATCCCATTCTTCCCTTTTTAAAATGTAAGATTTCTCTGAATGTTTTTTCATGTGAACGAGTTATCTATATTTTGTAGATAATACTTCTTTTTGAATTTTAGAAATTGAGAATATGTTCCTGTGACATCTTTCTGTTAACTTTGTCTACTGAAATTCTTCATTTCGATGTGATTAAATCAATGAAGACGTGCCTTTGAAGTTTTGTTTATGAAGTCTTTTTCTAACCCTAGGGCATATTAGTTTTGCTTTTCCCAATGGTTTTTCTTGATTTAATTTTTCAGTGTATCTGGATTTCACTTTTATATGTAGTAATAGGTGTGGATTTTTCTCCATAATGAACAATTTTCCTGTTACCATTTACTAAACAATCTGATATACAATGCCATCTTTATTATGTATTATATTCTGAGATATGGGGCTACCTCATAGAAATCCTGATTTGGGGGTCAGTTTTTCTCTCTTTGCAATATTGTACTGTTTTTAATACAGTGACTTTGTAGTAGGCTGTTAAGTCAAGTGTTCCTCTCCTTTGCTTAGCATGTTTATGCTGTCCGGAATTATAATTTGGGGTTGCTTTTAAGCAAATAAATACAGACTATCTTTCAGACCATGCACCAGTATTTTGGAGGGTTATAACAATGGAAATAGAACTGGCAGGGAGTGTTGGATTTATTGTATTCTGGGGAGGCGATCATCAAAACACCAAGTGGAAATCAACATCAGACAGGGAAAGAAACTCTTACCTTTTGTGCTATAGGGCTTTTAAGTCACAAAATTAACAAAGAACTTACTCATGAAAATTCTAGACTTAAAAGCCATAATAAATGATAAAAACTTAAAGTAGTACATAATGTAACAGAAGCAATAAAATAGAGAATAAGTGAATTGTAAAACAGATCTGAAAAAAATTTTTTTTTCTTTTTTTGGAGAGTTTTTTGCTATACGGCACGTGGGCTCGTCAGAAAGACAGAGACAGAGAGACAGAAAGCGAGAAATCCCCCCGGGTAGGGATGGCCACGTCGCAATCCCTTCTCCTCCATTCTCCTCCAGGGATCTTGGGCACGCACGCATATGCACCTGGCATGAGTTTAAGCCACCAGGTCTGGGACTTGAACGGTAGTTGACTACATGGGCGTCCAGTGACATAGCCATTACACCAACTGCTGGTCCTCTGGTATGTTACTTTGAAGGCCTGAATTTGAAGCCAGTCAGTCATATTGGATGGGCTTTCTCTGCACAGTGCTTAACCATGTACTATGCAGTCATCCCTTAACTTTTTCTTTTTCTTTATTTCATCTTCCAAAAAACTTTTGAAAGACCCCTGGTTTATGTACATTTTAGAGAATGCTAACAACAACCAGAAGGTAAACCAGAAGGTAGACTCAAATTTGCTAAAACTTTATTATATGTAGTTTTTAATAGGTAGTCTAAATTATGAGTGGAAAATAGTAAAATACAAATATCTGGGGGTTGATCATGAGGAAGATGCTATAAAAAGTCAATCATTTCATTCTACCAAAAGTTTAATCCTTCATATCCAAAATCTCTCCTGAGATGGTTCTGAGTCCAGGATCTTAGGTGGAGAACCAGTTCGGCAGGGAAACAAGATTGACAATGAAGTGGTGTTACTGATAGTCCACGGATCAGGGAACAGAGGGGTAGGAGCAGCATCAGGGGTGTGTGAAGAGCAACGTGGCACAGAGGAATGCGTTTTTTGAGGGACAGATTCATAAAGGGGTGATTAGTATGAGAGCAATGTAAAGGGTGTCATTTCTCTTGATTGTCCCAAAGCTCTTTTTTTTGGAGAGGTTATCGTTATAGGGCACATGCGTTCGCCAGAGAGAGACATAGAGACAGAAAGTGAGAAATCACCCCCCAGGGGGGATGGCCACGCCGCAGTCCCTTCTCCTCCATTCTCCTCTCCAGATCCTGGGCATGCACGAACACGCGCCCGGCGTGAATTTTAAGCCACCAGGTCCGGGACGCGAACCGCAGTCGACTATGTGGGAGTCCAGCGACATAGCCATTACACTAACTGCTGGTTCCTTGATTGTCCCAAAGCTCTTGACAGAAAATTTTCCTAAAGCCTTTCACAAAAAGTAACTCACATTTGCCTTGGAAATAGGCTGATGAGTCTAAAACAACAACAAAATGATAAATAGCAAAGCATCTAGTTCTCCAAAAGTACTAGAAAATGACAAGGAAATCGATGTAATTTTTTAGTTTTCCTCTTGCATTTTTGTAAATTTACCTGAAAGTCTTCCTGTGTATTCAATACTGATCTAGGCAGCTTGAGTGTGGTGACCATATATGAAGGGGCTTCAAAAAGTTTGTAAGAAAGTGGAATTAAAGTATGACTTTCTATTGGTGCAAAATAGTTTTGAAATCCATGCGTAGCTTTTCAATTATATGTCTGTTATGAACTCTTTGAAGAGGGGAGTTACCACCACCCCCACCATATTCTGAGCAAAAATGAAGAACTTTTTGTTGTTTCTTGGTGCAAGAGGTGGTAAAATGATATTTGGAGGTTAACCAACTGGAATTTCTGCTATGGTCTTTATTTTATGTGGACATTGCAGAACAAATTTCCAATCAGGAGAATTCCAGAAATTTCTGGACATATGTCATCAAACAGTGAGATATCTAACTCCCAGGAACAAGGAGCTTATAATTTAGTAAGAGCTGAGGCATGCTCAAACACTCACACACAAACACGATGCAAATTTATGGAAATCTAGAGATGGCAGACTGGATTAGCATCATTTCTGTCATATCTGATACCCTTTTTTTTTTTCGACTCCAACCTTTCTTTTTTCTTATAGTCTGATAAATTTAAACTTACAAATGGAATGATATTATTATCCTTAAAACCCTTCAAGAGCCTTACATTGCACTTTGAAAATAATTCAAAGATCTTGTTAATAATAATGTATTCAACCCGCCTTGCCCCATCACTTATAGGCTTGGCACATTAAAATAACACAATATCTGCTGAAAAAAAATAGAAGAAATGAAGAAATGACAAATAAATATATACATAGTATAAAAATACTGCAGAACATTTTTTTTTTTTTGAAGAGGTTTTTGCTATAGGGCGCGAGCACTCTCCAGGCAGAGATAGACAGAGAGACAGAAAGTGAGAAAGCACCCCCCAGGGAGGATGGCCACGCCGCAATCCCATCTCCTCCATTCTCCTCTCGGGATCTTGGGCACGCATGCACATGCACCCGGCGTGAGTTTAAGCCACTGGGTCCGGGATGCAAACTGTGGTTGGCTACCTGGGAGTCCAGCGACATAGGCACTACGCTAACTGCTGGTCCCAAAATACTGCAGAACATTGAACCTGAGCTTTCCTTTTTTTTTTTTCCTAGCTGAAATACCTCTTTCTAACACAGTTGTAGGTATGTAGAGACAATTCTTATCAATAAAATGATTAATTTATCTGACATAAAACACAGATGTTAAAATATCAGGTTATATTTTTAGTGCCTGAATCTGATTTGTTCACCTATACAGAGAATGCATTTATTTTGACAATATTGTAACCTCAGGGCCATTTTGTAACTGCACAACTTTAGTGGATGCCTGAAGGGGTGAGCCTGGAGATTTTAACTTTCTCATAAGTAAGAGTCTGTTAGTTTTTGAGGACTTGACTTTGCAAGTAGACACTTGGTTTCATTCAGCTTTCTATTCTCCACAGTATCGATTATTATACCTAAGACTGAGTTAGGAATCAATCCGTGTGTATTGATTAATGAAATTTTAAGATAATCATATGTTTTTATTGTATTCATTTTCATTTTGAAATAATTTCAAACTAATATTTAAGTAATGCATAATGTAGCTTAGCAAAAAAAGCCAAAGTAGATATTCATGAAAATGATTCCTATATATCTGAAAAAATTTATTTTAACGTAAGATATATAACATACATTTGTTCATCGATCTCTTGAGGTGGAGTTCAGGCATACTCATCGGCTATGGGCCCATTGGTAAAAGTTTCAATTGAGCTGTATTATAATGACCATAAACCTAATATGTGACACTAAATTTCTAGATTCCTGAAAACAGAGTGAAAAATTAAAATACTTCAGACATAATGTAAGTTCAGGATACTTTTAGGTTTATCTTCCTTCCTCTTAACCTAATACAATTATCTTGTCCACAACTAATTTGATGGCGGATATTTAAGTCATTGAATCTTTTCAAATCATTCAACTTAGAGTTGCTGATACAAACAGTAATTCTACTTTTCCCAATTAAATAAATGCATTAAGTAGTAAATTAAAATACATAATTACAGCTACCAATATAATCACCATAAACATTGGGACCAGACATAATTGACCCTAAGTAAGCTCATAGCTGAATGGTAGGAATTTGATGTTAACATTCCAGAAGGTGGAGGCTGGCAGGTGGCACAGTGGTTAAGGGTGCTGGACTCCCACATGGCTGACACTGTAGTTCAAGTCTTGGACTGGGCAGCTTTCCTTCTCATTTTCTCTTTCTCTTGCTCTTGCTCTCTCTCATTCTGTCCCTCTCCAGTCAAATTTAAATAAATAAATAAAATTAAATAAAAATAATTCAATAAAAAAAATTCCAGAAGGTGTATTAGCTGTGAGCTTTCATTCTGCAATAGGGCCTATGGCTAAGTGAAGTCTGTTGACTAGAAGTCAGTTGGGAGAACCTTTTTGTTTAGTAATTATAATTATGTAACTAAAAATAATATCAAAATAATTTACATGGTTTGAAAAAATAAACACAATATATTTTGAAGAGCCTCCCAAGAGTTTGACACTCTGGATTACAAACTGATCTTAACCAGTTTGGGGTATGACTATAGATTACAGATGAAGGAGAGCCGCCATGATGATTGTGAATCAAGGTCCTTGGTATACTCTTCATGTAAGACAGTGTTGACTTAAAAAGTGGTGACTAAAGGTAGTTTTCTGGAGCAAATGGAAGAAGTGTGAAAACCAAGTATACTTGTGAGATTCACAAACATTTACACTTCGATGCTAATGGTGTTAATGAAAATAACTTTTGCATTATAGCACATTTAAAGGGGTTTTCAGGAAGATTATCTCATTTGAGCCTCATGCCCTGGTGAGCTCAGTACTATGAGTATAGTCATTATCCTAGCTTCAAAGATAAGAGACCCTAGGACATTAAGTGTTTTGTCTATGGCTTTATAATATTGAGACACAATCATAGCTTAAACAACATCATTTCAAATTTTGTTTTTATCTACTGCAGCATGTTGTACAGTAAAATCTCCTGAGCAGGAAGGCTCGACAGGGAGCAAAGCAGTGAATTATTTTTATTGTTCCCTTAACTCCATTACTATAGGTTTACTACACTAAGAATGCATTTATCTGTGGAAGTTTGTCTTCCCTACTGGACAGATCTACAGGAAACAAAAATTATTTCCTTTTTGAATGCCAGCCCTCTTTGTCTAGTGACGTAATGCTTTGGCTGAACTAAATTCTAACAGATGAAATTTTACCCATTTTAGGATAAGAATACATTATAGGAATATGTTGTATTATTTCTAAATGAAACTTGATATTTTGTAAGAAACGGAAGAAGGGAAAATAATACCTTGATGTCTTTTCAAGAGAATCAGAATATATTTCATGTTTTGAAAATTATTCTCACATTTTCACTTTTTATTAAGGCTATTATTATTATTATTTTTTTGGAGAGGTTTTTCGCTATAGGGTGTGTGCGCTCGCCAGACAGACAGAGAGAGACATAGAGACAGAAAGCGAGAAATCACCCCCCAGTGGGGATGGTCACGCCGCAATCCCTTCTCCTCCATTCTCCTCTCGGGATCTTGGGCACACATGCACACGCGCCCGGCGTGAGTTTTAAGCCACTAGGTCCGGGACACGAACTGCGGTTGACTACATGGGAGTCCAGCGACATAGCCATTACACTAACTGCTGGTTCCCAAGGCTATTATTTTTATTTCTTAAGTCTATTATCTTTACTTACTAAGTCTATTATTTTTCTACTTTTAATTTACAATTTTATTCTTTATTTTTATTCGTTTCTTTATGCTGATTTCTTGTGGTGTTACTCTCTTTCTAACTACTTAGGTTGAATATCTTTTTTTAAAAATATTCAAAACATATTAAAACTTTTTTCAGTTGTAAATAACTTTATGGATCTTTTCTTCTTATTATAAATTTATTTTTATACAGAAAGGCAAGAAAGTGAGAATCATCTATAGTCTTAGTAAGGGAACAGGGATCTGTAAACTACCCCCCACAGGCCAAATCCAGCTCACTGTGCATTTTTGTAAAAGAAATATTCTTAAAACATAGCCATTCTTTCGTTTGTTTATGCACTATCTATGGCTCCTTCTGAGCTACAGTATTTGAATTGAATAGTTGTGACAGAGACCAAATGGCTTGCAAAACCCCAAAAATACTTACCATCTAGCTACTTATAAAGTATATTTATTCCTGACTTAGATAAAACAAATAATATATTGGTACCTCTATCTCAGTAAGTTTATTTGTGATAGCAAAAAAAGATCAGTCTATCCATTTTTCTGCCCTTTAAGGGCAAATATTATCAGTGGTCTCCCTAATGATAATACTCTCCCTAATGTGCCTAGGTAAAAATACTTAATTTTCTAGCCTTTTCAATTAAGAGTGATCTTGGGATATAGTTCTGAACAAAAATATTATTATCAGTTACTGATTACTATAGAACATACAACTTTGGTAGTTTAAATAATAACTACGGTTTCTGGCTTTCTGCGGCACTGGGCTCATCACAGCTGATCACAACTGGACTCGTGTATGTGTCTGTGGTCATTCGCGGAGTTGCCTGCGGACTGGCTGGACTAGCAAGGATTTGAATGGTATTGCTCAGCTCTTCTCCATGTGAGTGACTAGTGGGGCATGTGCTCATGGCAGTGCCAGTAATCTAAGAGAGAGCAGAAATTTGCAAATTCATTTTCAGGTCTTCACTGTATCGAGGCTGCTACTATCTTGTTGGTCAAATCAAGACACCTGGTCAAATTCATAGTCATAACCAAAGATCATGAATATGGGCAGCATGAAAAATTTGGTCTATAAATGCAGTCGATTAATAAGATGGCTATAGGCAAAAATCCAAGAGAGGACATCCTTCCAGCTAAAAGAAGAAAGCCTTTTGCCTGTTATAGAGACATGAAGTTTGGTTGTGTGGCCATCACTTTGTGTCTTTCAGGTGACAAATAAAAGAACAAATGCATAATGTTTCTCTGTAGCAGAAAGATAGAAAGGTTCTGCATACCTGATGGTTCTTGTGAGCAGTTATGAATGAGTCTAGGTATTGTTCAAAGGGTCAAATCCTTCCTGATTCAACTACTAAAATAAGGTTGCTGATAAATATTGCCAAATATTTTTTCAGTCAATAAAATATTGATATAATTTCTTAGTACTATGTATAATACTTGTTCATTTCCAAAAATGGCTTGTAGCATAAAGTCCTACTAAAACTTGTTTAATTAATCTCTTCTTCAAAATATGCAGCTAGTTTCCAGATTTTCAGCATAGTAATTCAAATAACATTTCAGTGACAATCCTTTCCAATATATCTTTGCATATTTCTTCAGGGTTCTCTGTAGGATATACTGCCAAAGAAATTTTGGAGGAAAAAACATATTTACTTAAAATTTTCAATGCATGACAAGAAAATCCTGCAAATAATTGGTGAAATTTACCCTCCTATTCACAACATATGTGTATGCTTATTTTCTTGATACTGTTCCAAAATTATCCTGATAGTCTTTAACGATTTTGCCAACCTATTTGAAAATGTATATACCCCATGTGTTTTAATTGATCATTCTTTGATTTGTAGTAAGATTGACCCCATCTACATATTTGCTATTTACACTCTTACAGACTTTTCTATTTGTATTTTATGACCATTTTTCAATTTGTTCACTTTCTGATTTTTACTTTTTATTTCTCTCTATAATCTGATTATTGATTTTTTTGTGCTTTATACAAATGTGCTTTATATATATGTTCTTCTAGTTTGACTTTTCCTTGTTAATATATTTTTTCTATAAATAATTTTTGTTCAGGAAAAAAATCTGCCAGCGTCTTTTATGAGGTTTGTAAGTTTTGTCCATGTTTTTAAAGCCCTTTCTTAGCATTATAAAATATTTTTCTATATAATCTTCCCATTAGTGTTCTGCTATTTACATATATTTATATCTTCAATCCTTTTGGAATTTTTTTGTGTGTATAGTTATTAGAAATACAATTTTCCTTCAAATAGATGACTATTTGTTAGTAAAAGTGGAGTTTGTGTTTGTGTGTGTATGTGTGTGTATTTATACTCTCTGTTAGATTTTGATATGAGTCTTATATTGACTTTGAAAAAATAATAGGTCAGCCACAGTGGCCTAGTGGTAATACTCTGCAATGTCTTGGTTTTGAAAATCACATATTTTTATTTTTATTTTTTTCTAATTATTCTATGCTAACATTTATTTTTTAATAATAGATTTTAGCTTAGCAAAAGATCATAGGTTCACGTTCTTCCTGCACACTCCAGCTGCAAGCATGCGCCCTGGACCCTGGCTGGCTGAGGCTGGATAAGCTACTACTCCAAGAGCCTGATCAGCACTTAACCCAAATACAGTGCTCTACAAGGTGAAAAATGACCTATGAAGTCAACAATGGACACATTCTTTGGCAGAGATGCGGTGACCTTTCTTAGAGAGCTTGAACTTGAGACAGAGGGAATGAGTGAATTCTGAAACCACAAATACAACCAAGAAATGTTTCAATGTAAGAGTTAGATACCGGATGAGTTCTATAGTTGGAGGGTGTCTAGACCATTTGAGGCAACATTTCAGAGTGAGTTGGGCATGAGCTTGCCCAAATTCTCTTTCCACAGAGAATTCCAAGCTGACTGTTTTGTGATCTGACTCAATGTGACAGTCATGTATGTGGTTATGTTGCCAATTAGGACGTGACTATTACCACTCTTAGAGCACTAATGAGTGTTTTGAATATACAAGAGATTACTATTTGGTATTCTTCCAGGGTCATGTGACAAAGTTGGCTACTCACTAATAGAGGAATTTACTGTTTTCTGTAACTCTGTGGCATGCATTATTAAATTCTTGCAACAGCGATCTAAATGATCCTTGAAGGAGTCAGAGCTATTCCAAAATAGCGCAACTATAAGGAAAGGATTCTTGATGCTGAGACATAGCCTCAATTGCCCTTTTCAATGATCCATAATTTATTCACTATGGAAATCTATAAGAATTTCAGAAGTAACAGACTCAAGCTAGTCAATCTACCCTAATTTGTTGTCACAATCTTAGTTCAATTATATAAAAAGTATAAATCATAGTGCTGAGAACTTTTTACTGCTGTTTCTTCACCGGAGCACCTAATCAATCAGAAAAATCCATATACAGACAAAGGGTTTGAACAGACACTTCACGAAAGAATATTCAACAATTAACAAATCAAGAGCATGTTTAATCTCATTGCTATCTAAAAAATGCAAATTAAAACTATTAGAAAAATTCAAACTAAAATGCCACTACATACCCATCGAACTAACTGAAATTTAAAACTCTGGCAATATCAAGTATTGATGAAGCTATGGGATATCCAGAATAATTACTTGCTGCTGGTAAACATGTAAACTGGTACCACCACTTTAGAAAACAGGCACGATCCAATAAAATTAAAGACTGTCACAATGCAAATATTGTGACCTAACAATCATATTATAAGTTATGTGTTCCAGAGGTATGATTATTTACGTACACCAATGAGAATGTTCACATCACCATCACTTGTAATAGCCCCAAATGGAAATATCCCTGTCAAAACTAGAATAGATAAATAAATCCATTTATCATCATAGAGCTATATAGCATTGAAAATGAACAATCATTAGCTATACTTGAGATCATGGTTGTCTCACTGGGATAAAAAGAGAGCTGTTATCAAGAAGAGACATAATGGGAGCTTGACTTGAATGGTAGCCACCTAGGTTTTTATTTGTTATAAGCATACACACACACACACACACACACACACACACGCACACACACACACACACACACTTTATTCATTCTCCATTAAGTTATGATTCGCAGTTAAAAATACAACGCTAAAAGAAAACCAGTATTCAACAAGAGTCTTAAGTAGAAAGAAATAACAGTTTGTTTTTCTGAAGACTATCCAAAAGTTTGAAATGTAATCTAAACAAATCTCTGTAGCCAGTTAGGAATCTACTTTTCATTCATCTATTTCACTCCTTCTTGGAGCTGTTTATATTGTCTATCTAGTGACTCCTTAGAATAATGAGTTTCACAGACACACATATAAAGGAAAATTGTAAAGGGGACAAAAGAAGAGTTCGGAGAGCTAGGTTCTTTAGGGAGATAAAAAAAAAAAGAAAAGAAAAATTATTACATCCTTCTTCTGCAAGTAGGCAGAGACTTGAGGGTAGAGGATCCTCATCAAACTGTGTGTTTCTCTGATGAGCTCTTGTTATGGTAATTATTATCACTCCAGAGATGTTGATAATTATATTTAGACAGTTTTTAAAGCAATATTGTATAATATTTTCCCCCATTAAACAGCAGCATCAGAGCTGATGAATACTCAGTCAGATGAAATGCAGGGCTCCTGGTTTGTCTACAAAGTGTTCACATCAACCGTGTAAGTGAGTTTTATAATGTATACATTATATTAAGGGGGAAACACACTCTTTTGGAAAGGACCGATTCTTGGCGCGTAATCAGTTCCCATTGAATTTAAATGACTTTTGGTCCTACACCAATGCTGATAAAATACTTTCAAATGTACAGAATATTAACCAAATGTTTATATTAAACAACTCCTTTCAGGTGAAAATGCGCTCGGCCAAGCGTAGCTCCCTGGAGCAAGTTAGTGAATATTAATGTTCAGCAGATCATAAGAAGCTACAAGTCCTCCGATGTAGGAGGCTGTGGGGAGATAAAAAATAAAAATAAAAAAAATAAAAAGCAAGGTTGGTGGATGGGCCCTGCCAGGGGAAGGTACAATCACATTGGACATAACCTCATTGAGATGGAAATGGAGTTTCAAATACATGTAACTGGGGCTGCCAGGAACTAGGAGGCAGACGCAGGCTAGGGAGGAAAAGCACCTGGCTCTCTGTCTCTGTTCCAAACTCAAGTACGCTGCAGACCTCTGATGCCCTCAGACCTGCCCAGCACCCCACCAACAGAGAGATTTACAGGACATGCTTCATAATTAATACCAGCCAATTGCCAGTTAATCATGGGCCCTGGTTTGGGGTAAGTGAAGTCTGCTTATCACCAGAAGCATTCGGACTTATATTAAGTATTACAGTATTTTAAATCTGCCAAAGCACACAGGCCATTTCCAATTATCATTGTTTATCTGTAGGTTTCAGGAAATCATATAAACACAGAGCTCACAGTACATATACACATATTTCAGGGTGAAGACAGCTTTTATCAACCAGACTAGAGGTCAAAATGAACATTCTTCGTGTATCTCATGAAGAGGAGAAAGCCAGACAGGGCTATATAAGATCCACAGGGAATGCCCAGCGCTGACTAGAATGACGGTTGGGACGGTCAGCTAGATGCCCACGCTCCCCCTCCCCCGAGATTTCTGTTTCTTTGTCCATAAAATAAAGCTATCAACATGAAGTTCTCTGAGCAGCTTGGAAGACTCATACTATATAAGTATATAGCATTATTTTAAATTTCTTTTTTAGAAAGAGAGAGAAAAATTCCCAGTAGAGTACAGTCATGTTGCAATGTTTATTCCCCCCCTCAATTTCTTTAACCCATCAGATACTGGGCATGCATGTACACACCCAAGTCACTGGGACAAGGATTCCAACAGAGCAGTCAGCCATGTGGGATCTAGCTCCATATACGTAGCACTTAAGCACTGAGTGACTGGGCCAGCCTGGTATTTTTTTAATCTAGTGTTAATAATGCTTTAGAATTCAATATGTATTCAATTTCTTTTGGTACAATTATAATTCGTTCATTTTAGTAGCTACTTATAAAATTCATAAGACTAATTATCTTCATATTTACTGAGGTTCAGAATGAATAATAGTAAAGGGAAACGGATGTCATAATTCCATTTTACAGATGAAAGTTTTCAGCCTTGTCTTAACCTGTCATTGCATTGCCAATAGAAATACCTAAGACTGAGTGATTGATAAAGAAATAGAAGTTTATTTGACTCATGATTCTGGAATCTAAAAAGTCCAAAGGCGGACATCAAGGTAGCCTACAACATGGTCAACAGATACACGCATGTGCAAAGAAAGAAATATAGGCAGCATTCTTTTATAAAAACTCACTGTCTTGAGAACTAATTCTTTTTCATGAGAACTAGAACTCACCCAGTTCTCTTACAAGACAGCATTAGTCCATTCATGAGACAGGTGCCACCATGATCCAATCACCATGACTTCATTGCTGCCTACTGAGACTAAATTCCAAAACAAGAACCTGCAGAGGACAAACTAGTATCAAACCATAACAGGCCTGAAAAATCTCTCCCTAGAAGATTTTTGTATCTATTTCATGGCCTTGGGAATTACTTTCCTCTAAATTATCCTAAAATATTGACTGAATTTTGAACACTATTTTCAGGAAAATCAGAGTATAGAATTTTTTCTAAAATTCAATTCAAGCCTGTCTTTCAAGTGTGGTATCTTACATTTATGAAGACTCACAAGCTGGCAGTTTTGCAAGCCATAGGAGGCTGTCACCAAGTAGCCAGGCTTGGCAGAAAAAGTGAATGATGGGGCCTGAAAAGCATAAGTGACTAGCTCAAAATTAACACAGCTAGTGCTCAAGCCAAGATTACAATCCCCATTCAAGTGTCTCTCCTACCAAGTTAAATCCCCTTTAGGCATGTTGTCAGTCACAGATTTATTAAGTATCCACTATGCCTTTACCCCTCTGCTTGGTTGCAAGTTAGACAAGACCACCTTCAACAAATATTGATTGAGTAGTAACATGAAAGTTAGGAAGAAAAACAAATAAGTATGTGATTCTTCCAGAGTTTACAATAGGTAGAGAAGAAATAGTAGATGTTTCATACTGATAGTTCAAATCCCTATATGACATAATACAAGCACTGTCACAGGTCAAATGCAATCTAACCTTCTGAGAGTAGATCAGTGAGTGGTTCCCAATTTATGGTGTGTCAAATAATCCCACAAGATGAGCCAAGGTATTGAGTTGTCAGAAAAGTAATTTGATGGCGGATATTTAAGTCATTGAATCTTTTCAAATCATTCAACTTAGAGTTGCTGATACAAACAGTAATTCTACTTTTCCCAATTAAATAAATGCATTAAGTAGTAAATTAAAATACATAATTACAGCTACCAATATAATCACCATAAACATTGGGACCAGACATAATTGACCCTAAGTAAGCTCATAGCTGAATGGTAGGAATTTGATGTTAACATTCCAGAAGGTGGAGGCTGGCAGGTGGCACAGTGGTTAAGGGTGCTGGACTCCCACATGGCTGACACTGTAGTTCAAGTCTTGGACTGGGCAGCTTTCCTTCTCATTTTCTCTTTCTCTTGCTCTTGCTCTCTCTCATTCTGTCCCTCTCCAGTCAAATTTAAATAAATAAATAAAATTAAATAAAAATAATTCAATAAAAAAAATTCCAGAAGGTGTATTAGCTGTGAGCTTTCATTCTGCAATAGGGCCTATGGCTAAGTGAAGTCTGTTGACTAGAAGTCAGTTGGGAGAACCTTTTTGTTTAGAAATTATAATTATGTAACTAAAAATAATATCAAAATAATTTACATGGTTTGAAAAAATAAACACAATATATTTTGAAGAGCCTCCCAAGAGTTTGACACTCTGGATTACAAACTGATCTTAACCAGTTTGGGGTATGACTATAGATTACAGATGAAGGAGAGCCGCCATGATGATTGTGAATCAAGGTCCTTGGTATACTCTTCATGTAAGACAGTGTTGACTTAAAAAGTGGTGACTAAAGGTAGTTTTCTGGAGCAAATGGAAGAAGTGTGAAAACCAAGTATACTTGTGAGATTCACAAACATTTACACTTCGATGCTAATGGTGTTAATGAAAATAACTTTTGCATTATAGCACATTTAAAGGGGTTTTCAGGAAGATTATCTCATTTGAGCCTCATGCCCTGGTGAGCTCAGTACTATGAGTATAGTCATTATCCTAGCTTCAAAGATAAGAGACCCTAGGACATTAAGTGTTTTGTCTATGGCTTTATAATATTGAGACACAATCATAGCTTAAACAACATCATTTCAAATTTTGTTTTTATCTACTGCAGCATGTTGTACAGTAAAATCTCCTGAGCAGGAAGGCTCGACAGGGAGCAAAGCAGTGAATTATTTTTATTGTTCCCTTAACTCCATTACTATAGGTTTACTACACTAAGAATGCATTTATCTGTGGAAGTTTGTCTTCCCTACTGGACAGATCTACAGGAAACAAAAATTATTTCCTTTTTGAATGCCAGCCCTCTTTGTCTAGTGACGTAATGCTTTGGCTGAACTAAATTCTAACAGATGAAATTTTACCCATTTTAGGATAAGAATACATTATAGGAATATGTTGTATTATTTCTAAATGAAACTTGATATTTTGTAAGAAACGGAAGAAGGGAAAATAATACCTTGATGTCTTTTCAAGAGAATCAGAATATATTTCATGTTTTGAAAATTATTCTCACATTTTCACTTTTTATTAAGGCTATTATTATTATTATTTTTTTGGAGAGGTTTTTCGCTATAGGGTGTGTGCGCTCGCCAGACAGACAGAGAGAGACATAGAGACAGAAAGCGAGAAATCACCCCCCAGTGGGGATGGTCACGCCGCAATCCCTTCTCCTCCATTCTCCTCTCGGGATCTTGGGCACACATGCACACGCGCCCGGCGTGAGTTTTAAGCCACTAGGTCCGGGACACGAACTGCGGTTGACTACATGGGAGTCCAGCGACATAGCCATTACACTAACTGCTGGTTCCCAAGGCTATTATTTTTATTTCTTAAGTCTATTATCTTTACTTACTAAGTCTATTATTTTTCTACTTTTAATTTACAATTTTATTCTTTATTTTTATTCGTTTCTTTATGCTGATTTCTTGTGGTGTTACTCTCTTTCTAACTACTTAGGTTGAATATCTTTTTTTAAAAATATTCAAAACATATTAAAACTTTTTTCAGTTGTAAATAACTTTATGGATCTTTTCTTCTTATTATAAATTTATTTTTATACAGAAAGGCAAGAAAGTGAGAATCATCTATAGTCTTAGTAAGGGAACAGGGATCTGTAAACTACCCCCCACAGGCCAAATCCAGCTCACTGTGCATTTTTGTAAAAGAAATATTCTTAAAACATAGCCATTCTTTCGTTTGTTTATGCACTATCTATGGCTCCTTCTGAGCTACAGTATTTGAATTGAATAGTTGTGACAGAGACCAAATGGCTTGCAAAACCCCAAAAATACTTACCATCTAGCTACTTATAAAGTATATTTATTCCTGACTTAGATAAAACAAATAATATATTGGTACCTCTATCTCAGTAAGTTTATTTGTGATAGCAAAAAAAGATCAGTCTATCCATTTTTCTGCCCTTTAAGGGCAAATATTATCAGTGGTCTCCCTAATGATAATACTCTCCCTAATGTGCCTAGGTAAAAATACTTAATTTTCTAGCCTTTTCAATTAAGAGTGATCTTGGGATATAGTTCTGAACAAAAATATTATTATCAGTTACTGATTACTATAGAACATACAACTTTGGTAGTTTAAATAATAACTACGGTTTCTGGCTTTCTGCGGCACTGGGCTCATCACAGCTGATCACAACTGGACTCGTGTATGTGTCTGTGGTCATTCGCGGAGTTGCCTGCGGACTGGCTGGACTAGCAAGGATTTGAATGGTATTGCTCAGCTCTTCTCCATGTGAGTGACTAGTGGGGCATGTGCTCATGGCAGTGCCAGTAATCTAAGAGAGAGCAGAAATTTGCAAATTCATTTTCAGGTCTTCACTGTATCGAGGCTGCTACTATCTTGTTGGTCAAATCAAGACACCTGGTCAAATTCATAGTCATAACCAAAGATCATGAATATGGGCAGCATGAAAAATTTGGTCTATAAATGCAGTCGATTAATAAGATGGCTATAGGCAAAAATCCAAGAGAGGACATCCTTCCAGCTAAAAGAAGAAAGCCTTTTGCCTGTTATAGAGACATGAAGTTTGGTTGTGTGGCCATCACTTTGTGTCTTTCAGGTGACAAATAAAAGAACAAATGCATAATGTTTCTCTGTAGCAGAAAGATAGAAAGGTTCTGCATACCTGATGGTTCTTGTGAGCAGTTATGAATGAGTCTAGGTATTGTTCAAAGGGTCAAATCCTTCCTGATTCAACTACTAAAATAAGGTTGCTGATAAATATTGCCAAATATTTTTTCAGTCAATAAAATATTGATATAATTTCTTAGTACTATGTATAATACTTGTTCATTTCCAAAAATGGCTTGTAGCATAAAGTCCTACTAAAACTTGTTTAATTAATCTCTTCTTCAAAATATGCAGCTAGTTTCCAGATTTTCAGCATAGTAATTCAAATAACATTTCAGTGACAATCCTTTCCAATATATCTTTGCATATTTCTTCAGGGTTCTCTGTAGGATATACTGCCAAAGAAATTTTGGAGGAAAAAACATATTTACTTAAAATTTTCAATGCATGACAAGAAAATCCTGCAAATAATTGGTGAAATTTACCCTCCTATTCACAACATATGTGTATGCTTATTTTCTTGATACTGTTCCAAAATTATCCTGATAGTCTTTAACGATTTTGCCAACCTATTTGAAAATGTATATACCCCATGTGTTTTAATTGATCATTCTTTGATTTGTAGTAAGATTGACCCCATCTACATATTTGCTATTTACACTCTTACAGACTTTTCTATTTGTATTTTATGACCATTTTTCAATTTGTTCACTTTCTGATTTTTACTTTTTATTTCTCTCTATAATCTGATTATTGATTTTTTTGTGCTTTATACAAATGTGCTTTATATATATGTTCTTCTAGTTTGACTTTTCCTTGTTAATATATTTTTTCTATAAATAATTTTTGTTCAGGAAAAAAATCTGCCAGCGTCTTTTATGAGGTTTGTAAGTTTTGTCCATGTTTTTAAAGCCCTTTCTTAGCATTATAAAATATTTTTCTATATAATCTTCCCATTAGTGTTCTGCTATTTACATATATTTATATCTTCAATCCTTTTGGAATTTTTTTGTGTGTATAGTTATTAGAAATACAATTTTCCTTCAAATAGATGACTATTTGTTAGTAAAAGTGGAGTTTGTGTTTGTGTGTGTATGTGTGTGTATTTATACTCTCTGTTAGATTTTGATATGAGTCTTATATTGACTTTGAAAAAATAATAGGTCAGCCACAGTGGCCTAGTGGTAATACTCTGCAATGTCTTGGTTTTGAAAATCACATATTTTTATTTTTATTTTTTTCTAATTATTCTATGCTAACATTTATTTTTTAATAATAGATTTTAGCTTAGCAAAAGATCATAGGTTCACGTTCTTCCTGCACACTCCAGCTGCAAGCATGCGCCCTGGACCCTGGCTGGCTGAGGCTGGAGGTAGATCCTATTGGAAATGCATTCCTCACTTTCTCTCTCTGTTTCTCTCTTTATCTCTCTCACATGGAAGAAAAATAAAATGAATGAAAATTTTAAAATAAAATACAAAAATTTTATTTTCCTTTGATCTGAAAATGTTTAAATAACACAATATCTTTTATATAGGTGTGCAAAGATTTTCTACGCAAACTGGCAGCTTTGTTATTGCTCTTGTTCTGTCTAGATTTTTTATATATCCTGGAATTTTTTTGTTAACTTCTATTTTTTCTATAAAACTGTCTGTTTGATTCATGGTTTCAAATTTATATTTGGAGTATATAAAATCTCCTACACATTTAAAATTTTTTATTTGTATATTTTGGTTTTGGTATTTTATTTTAAAATTATATTTGTGTCCCCACCCCACCCCCCTGGCCATGTAGTAGTTTGTCTTTTAATATTATTTTTCCTGCTGGAGTCCCACATGGCCAGCCACGGTTTGAATCCCAGGCTTGGTAGCTTGAAACTCATGCCAGATGTGTGTGTGTGCATGCCCAAGATCCTGAAAAAAGAATGGAGGAGAAGGGATTGCAGTGTGGCCATTCCACCTCAGAGGTGCTTTCTCACTTTCCCTCTCACTGTCTCTGTCTCTTTCTGGAGAATACACACAATCAAGGCAAAAACTTCTAAGAATATATATATTTCCCTGTCCACTTACAAATAATTTACTCTCATATATATTTACCAGTTCTAATTTCTATTTTTCAGTGTAATTATTTTTTGTTTCATCTTTATTTCTACTTTTTTCTTCTTGGGGGTGTTCTTGTTGCTGTCGTTTTTAAACTGAATGCTTTCTTTAATTTAATACATTTACTATTTAGTGTTGTAAAAATTTTTTAAAGAATAATTTATTTAATTTTATTTATTATTATTATTTAAAATTTGACCAGAGAGGTACAGAGAGAGAGAGAGAGAGAAAGAGAGAGAGAAAATGAGAAGATAAATTTCCAGGTCTGGGATTCAAACTGCAGTCAGCCATGTGGGAGTCCTGTGTCTTAACCACCATGCCACTTGCTGGTCCCTATTGTAAGATTTTAAGGCTATAACTTGTTTTCAATGTACATCTTTAACCATATGTCCTGGTTTTAAAAATCACATATTTTGATTTTGATTTTTTTCTAATTATTCTATGTTAAACATTTATTTTTCAATAATAAATTTTATGAGAAGAACTTTTCATATTTCTAAGAAGTTACGTTGTTTGTTTTACATTTCAATGTATTATTTAAGAGTTTTAAAAATTCTAGATGTAGAAAATGAATATAAACTATTTGTAGTTTTTGTTAACTCTTAATGGTTTTCTTAAAGGTTAATTTTTTAAAATGACCTACAGAAACTTCATGGCAATATGCAAAGTATATAATGTGACACATATCCATGCACATAGGTTGTATCTTTCCATGAAATAGGTATAAACATATATTAGCATTTTATATTATTATGCTATTTAAGGTAATCCTTGAATTCCCTTTATTTACAGCCCTTCCAAAATGCTGAGAAAGCAGATTCCTGGGACCTATTCCTAAAGATTATGATTGGATGCATCTAATAATCAGAGTCCCAATTAACATAAGTACGCTACCCATTGAGTGGGAGATAGGAGGCTCAGAGGAAAACCCTGTACATTCGGGTCTTTTGTTTGACATTTCCTGTTGATTTAGTGAACTTAACTGACCTTGTGCAGGGGCAATCTAAGACATCTCTCTCTCTCCCTCCCCTTTCTGGTCTTCAGGTTGTTGATCAGGATTGGAGTTATTATGATGTATCGATACTCTGCCCTATCTCATTTTATTTATTACAAAAACTTATTGTTTGATTTGTAACCATTTTCTAGTTTCATTGGATGTAACATCTCCTCTATCTTACATTATTTTGTTTTGATAGTTTTAATGGCAGATTATTTGTTCCTGTTTTGCAAGAAGTTATTTAAATTTTGTTGTTTTTAATTCAGCTATTTCTTCTATTCATCTCAGTCTGTACTATTATTTCATGTCCTATCTATTGCTTTACAAAGTCTATATTTCCTTTCACTTTCTAGAATGCAAAGGATTTCCTGTCTGAAAAAGTCTGGAGTTCATTTTCTAGCTTCAGGATGCTCCATTTATATTCTAATTCCTAACTATTCTCATTGCATAATTTCTCCCCTTTTATTTTTTTCTATAGTATTTCAATAATACAAAGTCTATATGAGTTCGATATCCCCACTCACAAAATAGTGTGATTTTATTCTTGGGCTCACTACCTATTTCTCAGGGAGTTTTTCAGAT
Source organism: Tupaia belangeri chinensis (assembly GCF_000334495.1). Lineage (NCBI taxonomy): Eukaryota > Metazoa > Chordata > Mammalia > Scandentia > Tupaiidae > Tupaia > Tupaia belangeri. Next base: position 1,296,983 of record NW_006159437.1, on the reverse strand, counting down.
CTTTTCTTTAAAATATAGGACCATTAGCTTTTTCATGGGTTAGATATCCACCCTTCAGATATTTTAGCTTGAGAGAGGTAGAAAGGTGCATTCCTTATGGTCTCCGCTGGGTAATTTCATTCAATTTTGTGAAATAGTTCTTGGTGTTAGCATAATGGTAACAGAGTCTGATATGGAAAGGTAGAGCTGACTGTCCAGCTAAATGATGCAGATACCATTATGCATATGTTAGGTTGAGAAAATGAAGCTCTGTGTCTCATGGTTGCAGCCAAGAATTGAGAGACAGACAACCTAAACACAAAGTTTTCTGAGAGAGAGATACGTTCCACAGATGGTAATTGGCCGGTGCCGAAAGAAGCAAGCAGGCCTGAGAGAGATGTTCCATAGACAGAAGGGCCAAGTGAGGCAAGCTGACCTTGTCTCCTTTCCAGGGTCCCCTTTTATCCTGTTTTAGACCTTTTCTCCATCTACAATAAGTGTCTTTAGACTGCCTCTGGCTTATTAATTTTTTTCTTTTAGCTTGTTCCTCATTCTCGTTTTTTGTAGGATTTGTGCTTGTAGGGAATTGTTATCAGTTGAAATACAGACGGTTATATAGACCCACCTTAAAGTTTCTTTGTGCTCTAGGATAGTTCCCTGCTCTATATCTGCCCAACCAAGGTTATTATCCCTAGCAATGCCTAACAGATTCTTTGTTGTTGTTGTTGTTGTTGTTATAGGGTGCATGTGCTTGCTAGAGAGAAATAGAGAGGGAAAGTGAGAAATCACCCCCTGGAGGGGTGGTCATCCACGATTCCTTCTCCTCCATTCTTTCTGGATTTAGGGCATGCATGTACATGCGCCTGGCGAGCTGCAGAGCTGACCATCTAGGAACCAGTGCCCTAAGGTCCACCTACCTGCTGGCCCAGATTCGTGTTCTTTAGGGTGAACTGGTCATATGAGTGAGAGTCATACTAGTGAAAAAGTGATCAAGAAGCCTGTCCCATTACCCATGGTCTTTCTGTTTTGGAAGATATATATGATTTTTTCCACCTTAAATAGCTGTCTTTGGTGCCATTGGTCATCATGAGCTGTAAAAAATGGCAGAAAGACAATTATACTCCCATGCTTCATTCTGACCTCTAGAATTTACCCTTTTACCACATATTTCGATGATAATATGATCTTCCACACCACTCATTTCAGATAAGGAAACTAAGGATAGAAATGTTAAGTCAGTCAGTCAGCTTGGAGTTAGAAGATAGGGTACAGGGGAACCAGCAGTTAGCATAATGGCTATGTCGCTGGACTCCCACGTAGTTGACCACGGTTCGCGTCCCAGACCCGGTGGCTTAAAACTCAAGCCGGGTGCGTGTGCGTGCGTGCCCAAGATCCTGAGAGGAGAATGGAGGAGAAGAGATTGAGGCGTGACCATCCCCCCCGGGGGGTGATTTCTCGCTTTCTGTCTCTATGTCTCTGTCTGTCTGTCTGGCGAGCGCATGTGCCCTATAGTGAGAAAACCTCTCCAAAAAAAAAAAAAAGATAGGGTACAAACACAAGTAACCCGACTCCTCGGCCTGCAGACTTTGTGGTATACCTTCTTCCTACTAATATATTTTTATGCTAATGCTGCAAAATCCTGAGCTGGCAGGACACTGTAATATGAATTTAGGGAGAATAGGACCGTTTTACATCCACCAATACTTAAGTTTCATTTAGGCAAAGTACTCAGTATCCTCTCTTTCATGAGTCTCAGTTTTTAATGTTTGCTGATTCTCTCCCTGTCCACTCTCTTCTGAAAGAACGTGTGGATTCTATCGTAGCCAAAGGCATTCAATTCGACGGCAGGAGAACTGAAGGAACACTATCCACCAATGGGATTATCAACCTCTGGCTAATTGTAAATTGATTAAATAGTGTTATGGCTTCTTTGCTTGTTGTCTAGATGTTCCCAGGAAAAATCTAAAACAGAGTAGTTGTTTTATAACTTCTGTTATAGACCTAGCCTTGCAGGTGCTGTTAAAGCTATGCCCAAGATAAAACCATTCATTGATCAAATGAATGAATTATGTTCAGTTCTTCCTTTTTCATTTCTAACTGCAGTTGATATTTTCCCAGGTTACAGGGAGAGTCATGATTCAATTGACTTGGGGAAGCAAAGAGAGAAATTTTTTTTGTAAGTACTCACTCGGAGGTCAGCGACCAGGATTTTATTGTTCATCCCGCACAGTCAGGTGATTTATTTTCCTTTCCTTTAACTTGACACCAATACAAGGCAGTTCAAATTCTCTCTGATGTTTTCAGTGAATGATTTTTGAAGCCAGGGAAGTATTCTTTCACTGTGTGAAGTTCTGAGTCTATCAAGACTTCTGCAGGGAACTGCTGGGTTACAAAGCATTCCTCTCAAAGTTTATTTCAGAGAGACTCTGGACATTGAAGCAGTCTACCCAGGTAGCTATGCAAATACAGATTAAAACCCATATGCTACCATGGATAGCAGGTGCAGAACATCCAACCCCTAGCTTCCTGCAGAGAGGCCTGGCAAGTTTCATTGATCAGTTTCTCTTCAATATACTGTGCTCATATCCAGCCTTTAAATTCATTTCTGTGTCCAATAGACTAATATTCTCTATAAAGCTAAGATCAAACAATCCAAGTTAATAGAAGCAAGTAGGTAAATAAATACCTATTTGACACTTTTGCATAGAGCAAGAAGCCCTCTGGGCACACCTTCTAATTCTTGTTTTCCTCTTGTATTCATCAGGGCTCTCAACTATCTTTTGAGATCTTGCCCAGTGATTTAGTTCTTTCATGTGTCGAATGGGAAAACTAAAATAATTGCAACAAGTTGTAGTTATACTTATTATTATATTTCTGAATAGAAGGAGAATGTAGGATATCTTAGTCCATCTTGAGCTAGGCTTTAAAAAAGTTTTTTTTGAGAGAGAGATTTTTGCTATAGGGTGCATGTACTCACCAGAGAGAAAGACAGAGAGACAGAAAGGAAGATATAACTACCTAGGGAGGATGGGCACACCACAATCTCTTCTCGTCTATTTTCTTCTCAGGATTTTGGTCCCACATGCACATGCTCCTGGCGTGAATTTTAGGCTGCCGGGCCCAAGACTTGAACCATGGTCAACTATGCAGGATTTCAGTGACATAACCATTATGCCATCAGCTGGTCCCATTGAACTAGGCTTTCTGATTTTTGTAGAATTACCAACTGGTTTTCTTTGTTCTTTTCAGATTTGTTTTAGCCTTCTGATGACCTTCCTTTATTTTACTATAAAAGTGACCACTATTTATCAAAAGAATACTATACTTCTAGGCATTTTTCATCATTATCTTTAATCTTCCTAAGAACTCTAACAGACACATATAATAATTATTTCATAATAAAGAAACTGAGGTTGAACTAGTAAGGAGTAGAACATCTATATGAACATGGAACTTGACTTGATACTCTTCCACGTAAAGTAACCATGGAAATTTTGATCCATATAAAAATAAGAATCTTTATGCTAATAGGTTTGTAGGCTTTGAGGAAGATATCTATAAAACTACCATAAACAATTTCAGTTTCCCATTTCTCATATAGCTTCACATTTAGTTTAGGTAAGCTTTTCTTGCCTAAAGTTTTCTTCATGCACAGTCTATTTCCATGCAACATGGCATGGAAAGAAGGGTCAATATTCCAAATCCAATAATTTCTGTATAGATAAACATAGGTCTTGAATCCAGATGATACAAGTGCCTATGTTTTTGGAAAGGAGAAAGAAAAGAAAGAGGAAATGTTTAGGTAATATGATTTAAAGAAACTTCTTCCCAGTTCAACGGAAAAAAGAAATTTTTATTAGTTTTATAAATAAGAACAAAAATTTCATTGTTCAAAAATTGGAAATCCAGTTTGCCCCTTTCCCAGGAAACACAAGGACTCTCTTTCCAGTAGGTGACAATCAGTATCTGATTAGTCAATAACTGTGCCATTTTTTTTTACCCCCATTCTATTTCTTTCTGCCAGAAATGTACAGTTATTTGTCTTTAAGAGTCTTCCTTGTAGATAATATCCAAAACTGTTAGATAATATCCAAAACTGTTAACTGGCTTATTATCTGAGGTAGGAGGTATGTAGAGATGGAAGGAAGATAAAATGAACTTTGGAGAGAATGAAGAAGGTACTCAGGAGTTTCAAGAAGAGAACAGACCTGCAGTAGCCTTATGTTACCAACGTCCAAAAAATAGAGTTCAAGGAAAACAAGAACAGAGAAAAGGGCCATTGGTTTTAACGTTAGGAGGGTGACAATCTTTTTTGATCATGCTATTTCAGTATTCATTGCTAGAGACAAATCTGGATTCAAAGTGTTTAAGAAAGGAGCAGTAAAAAAGTTACACTCATGTGGGCTACTGTTAAATTCATTCTATTACTATTCTGTTCTATACTATTTAATTTGATAATATTTTCTAATAATCCAGTCTAAGGTTTGATTCAAAGCTGATTTATGTACACAGGTGGTTACTAACATTGAGATGACTGAAAATGAATGATAAAAATGCCTTTTCTAATGAAGGTTAATTTTTCTTGCCTCAAACCTGAAAAGACTGCATTATCAGGACCATTTCATGGAGACAATTTATTATACAAAGCCCAATTTCCCTGGATATGCTGACTAAGTAACCTTGCTTAAAAGGAGATATGCTTCGGAGTCAAAGACTGGGAGAAGGGAACCAGCAGTTAGTGTAATGGCTATGTTGCTGGCCTCCCACGTAGTCGACCACGGTTTGCGTCCCGGACCCGGTGGCTTAAAACTCACACTGGGCGCGTGTGTGTGCGTGCCCAAGATCCTGAGAGGAGAATGGAGGAGAAGGGATTGCGGCGTGACCATCTCCCCTGGGGAGTGATTTCTCGCTTTCTGTCTCTATGTGTCTCTCTGTGTGTCTGGCGAGCGCACGCGCCCTATAGCAAAAACCTCTCCAAAAAAAAAAAAGACTGGGAGATATGTTCCCCAACCCCTATTCCCTATGTATAAAGTGCAATGAGCTTCATAAGATTAGGTGTTCATGTGAACCAGCAGTTAGTGTAATGGCTATGTTGCTGGACTCCCACGTAGTCGACCACGGTTTGCGTCCCGGACCCGGTGGCTTAAAACTCACACTGGGCGCGTGTGTGTGCGTGCCCAAGATCCTGAGAGGAGAATGGAGGAGAAGGAAGGGATTGTGGCGTGACCATCCCCTCTAGGGGGTGATTTCTCGCTTTCTGTCTCTATGTCTCTCTCTGTCTGTCTGGCGAGCGCACACGCCCTATAGTGAAAACCTCTCCAAAAAAAAGATTAGGTGTTCATTGTTTCCTCTTATGGACCATCGGAGCAGGCCTCAACAGTCTATAGTTAAATCGATGCTTCAAGCACAAGACGGTATGCATTTATTTGGTGTCACTGATCACACTATCTGGAAATACCTACTTGCTTTAAAGAAGTCAAGGCAATCAGACATCTGTAGCATTAGTTATATATTCATCTAGTTAGAAGTAGGAGCCAATAATGGCCAGAGAAATGACGACTAAAACTGAGACTTTCTGATTGCAAAAGAAGGACCCGAATTTATTGACTTTGAATCAGAGACCGGATTTCAAGTCTCTGGTGTTCCTTGGAAGATGATGACCATGTTTCTTAACCTCTGTTTCCTCCTTGCATAGAAGAGTAACAGCGTAAGGACAGCTGGACCCTGATCCTATAGCATCATAGACTGGGCCAAATGTAAACCCTTGAGTGGCTACACATAAAAATTGCTACTGTTGTAGTCAGTATTCTGAATTCCCCAATGAATGAGTTTATATTTGGGATTGGAAATCTTTTCTGGAAATATCTGCCAACCTAGAAAATGCTAGTGATTGAGAACTCCTTAGATTTCATCCTTTTATTTTGTACATCAAAAACAAAAGCCAAAAATCTCAAACCACTAAAATAAATAACAAACCCACAAACAAACAACAAATAGACTGAGCTAGAAGAAAAGTAATTTGTTTGCTATTATACAAGTAGCAGGTGGAAACTGATAGATAAAGCCATATGTTTGAACTTCCCAAAATTCTATTATTTCTACAGCATGACCAAATAAGATTCTCAATAACAAGGCATTTTAAAGAGAAAATAGCAATAAAGACCATCTTTTTCCAAACCCAGTCAGAACCATTTTTCTGTGAAACGGACCCACCTTCTAACACATTTTGCTCGAAGTGGTCGTGCCTCCCTGTTTCTCTTCTCTGAGGGCTACTATGCAGCTGCACTGGGAACCGTCCCCTTTATATTGCAATCCTGTTCCCTTAAATGGGGCCATAGTGCAACGGTCCAGAGATGGGCACCTGTCCCTAAGAACATGCTTTGCAAATTTTCTGTCGGGATTTCTAAAATATTAAGTTGTGAGCTATAGTGGCTATTCGAAGCCATGTTTCTTGTCAGAAATTTTCAGAGTCCCAGATAGGAGGTTGGGAAAGAGAAGAGAGGAAAACTGAAAGGAGGCAAGAGGGACTTAAGAGTAGGGAGGAGAGAAAATAGTAGAGAGTGTAACAGTCACTAGCATGAAGCCCAGGTCCTTTTGAAGTGAACTTCAGACCAGTTTATTTCAGGAGCTAGTTCTTCTGCAATTCTTAGATGACTCTTCTGGTGAGCATAAGGGCTGAGCGAAGTCTGAGTGCTTTAGCCACACTTCCCGGCTCTGTGACCTTGGAAAAGCTGTTAAATCCTAGATTCTTAGTTCCTCGACCTGTATAAGGGGATAAATAGTCTCCATCTTATAAAGTTTTTTAAAAAGCTTAAATAAGATATTGTGTGAAAATGCTTACTTCAGGCCTTGTATCAGTTCGACACTTAATAAATGGCAGCTATTTGAATCTCATAGATTTTTGGATTTAGAGAATGCTAGTGTAGAAAGAATTCAAAGAAACCATCTAGCTAAGTGTTTCTTATTATAAGACTCTTTGAAGATTTAGATAGTCTAAAAAGACAGGAAACAGGGATAAAAAGAGAACTCTATCCCTTAACTCCACAGCAAACAATGCCTCTCTTTCTAGCTGTTATATTTTGTACAGCTAGCTTTTTGTTATTGTTTAAATAACGTAAGGAAAGATTTCTGAAAAAAGTAAGTCGGAAAAAAAATAATCGAGTGCTTCTTTCTAATTTTATAAGAAAGCAGAGATACAATGATTTGGTGATTTGCTTCATTGCCTATCATGTGAGTTGATTTTGGAGGATCCATACACTCCTTGTTCATTTCAGCAAGCCCAGGATGTTGAATCCAGCCACGGGGTCACCTTCACAGGCAGCTTCCCCAATACAAAGCTTCAATCAAGAATGTCTAGGGAACCAACAATTAGCATAATGGCTGTGTCGCTGGACTCCCACATAGTCGACCGCAGTTAGCGTCCCAGACCCGGGGGCTTAAAACTCACGCCGGGTGCCTGTGCGTACGTGCCCAAGATCCCAAGAGGAGAATGGAAGAGAAGGGATTGCGGCATGACCATCCCCCCTGGGGGGTGATTTCTCGCTTTCTGTCTCTATGTCTCTCTCTGTCTGGCGAGCGCACGCGCCCTATAGCGAAAACCTCTAAAAAAA
>NW_006159437.1:1265208-1289156 GCF_000334495.1 Tupaia belangeri chinensis | reverse complement strand
AGGGCCCGCCCCCCTAAAGGAAAAACCCTAAAAAAAAAAAAAAAAAAAAAAAAAGAATGTCTAAATTTGTTTTGCCCATTGTCGGCACCAGAGTCTGACTGTGACTAAAGTTGCAAATGGGGTCCCCAGTTACATTAATCACCTAAAATTATTTCTGAAGGCAGTGCATAAACAAAACAACAAGAACAACAATGACAACAAAGAGAATGTCTAAAACCATGCTGTGGAATAAAAACTCTAGGCTATTCTCTCAAGACAATTTAAGCATAATTAGAAAGAAGAAACTCTGAAGAATATAAAGCAGGCATTGAGATGAACTTCTGATTCTTATAGGAAATTGGCAAAATCCTTAGTCATGTATCATTAAGGGAATTGTCTCTGTTATGGTCCAGTCTAGATATCTCTTCATCATTCATGTTCTACCAATAGAGTTCATATCCCACTCCAGACTGGGATGACGTGTTCATTTTCTTCAATCAAGCTTTTATTCATAATTACAGTGAAATTTTTAGCCTCTGCATCTGCAATTGCTCAAAGATTAGACTGTAAATCAACTGATTTCTAAGAAAGCTTCAATTCTGAAAACTGCCTGTTGCCAGTTAGGAAATCATGATGATTAAGATGACATTAATAGGCACTGTTTGTAGAGCGCTGCAGTGTTTCAGCCAGGCTACAGATTGACAGGAAGAGACCCTCCCCCAACACTGCAAGGTTAGAAGAAGCTCCTGATTTAATTAGCCAAGGAGGCAAACCTAATCAGAAGGGAGGTGGCCTCACAGGAGAGCAGAGGCAGCATGTCTCAGCACAGCTTCTTTAGCTTCCCCCAAAACCTAACAAGAACTCACAGCTGCCGGAAGCTCTGTCCGCCGAAGGTAGATGAAGCGCACTTTTGCCATGACACTGACGTTTAATATTCTGGATTTCCATCATTTTTAGAAGGATTTATATTACAACCTGTTTGCCTCTTGAATCCATCTCAGTTTCTGTGAGACCTCCTCTTCAGCCTGAGATCAAGCAGTGATAGGCTCTGGCTGCCCTGGAATGGAATCTCTGCTTGCAGATTCCCAGAGGCCTAGCAAAACCCATTTTCCAGTGAGTGTGAGCATTCACCAACACTCCAACACTCCCATTCTGTGATGCATCATCTCGTTGAATCCCCACAAAGAGCTATTACAGGTTCATAGTCATTATCCAAAACCCTAGGGTGACTGAGTTTTGAATTCAGAACTTTCAGATTTCAGACACACTAAATGTTGCATACAATAAACATTTAATTTGTATCACTTGCAGTGAAATCAGAGGCAGCACCTCTTAAAAAATAATCACTTTCTAAGTGGAATAAAGACTATGTATAGGCCAGTCAGGATTTACCACTTAATGAGTTCACAGCAAGTGTATGATGCTTTCAGATCATAAAAAACTTGCCCGAGGTCATAGCTAGTAAGTGGTAGGGTTAACATTCACGTTTTAGTTTGTCTAAATTCCAAGCCTGTAACTTTAATCATGCACCATAACCTTGCCCTGGCTCTCTCTTAGCTTGATAGCCTTTTTCTGTTCTGACTCTTACAAAGCCTGAATTAGGGAGAGGAGAGTGAGACCCTTACCTTTTGTGCAAAAGGAATGGGGGCACTCAAAATCTCAGTAATGGAGATAAATCATTTTTAACTCAATGATTTAGCAATTTAAATTAATGCAAAAACCCTTTACAAGTCAAATGTCAAAAATTAAGTCAAGATGGCATCAGCATAACTGATTTTTCATTTTTCCTCAGATACGGAGCCTCCACGGGCACATTCTCTAAACACTGCCGGAGTGTCACTCGATCTGTTTTCTTCTGTCCCTGTGATAAAAGAGAGATTGACATCTCACTACTTTTGTTAGGAAGGGAAGCTCCAGAGCAAGGCCCTAGGGAAGCTGTTCTCCAGTGTACGGAACTCATGAATATCACAATCCCTCTTATTTACCAGGATTAAACATTCCCTTTGGCTACAGAGACCTGGCACTATTGTTAAACTGTTTAATGTCCACCTCGATTGCACTAAGAGAAGAAATGATATTTTTCATACAAATTTCAGCACAGTTAAGGGATCAAAATTGAAAAGTTTAAGTTGCTCTACTTTGAAGTTCACTATGGTGTCAGTCAGGACCCAAGAGGAAACAGAATCCATTCCAGTGAAAAGAATCCAAGAGTTTGAGTGCTGAGGAGAAGCTGCCTATAGGAGCTTGGTTGTGGAGAGGCACTGCCCCAAGCAAGGAGGGAGGGAGTAAGTTTCCCCAGCCTTCACTCCCCCTTTTCTCTCAGTCTCTCTAGTGCTTCACTGGTGGCACCGTTAGCGAGTAGCTGGAAGGGAGCTTGGTGGGTGCAGTTACTGCAGAAGTCAGTCTCTGGCTCAGTCTCGGAGTAGGGCATCTGAGGGTGGAAAAGAAATCTGGGGCAGGGAGAAACTGGAGAAGAAACGCACAATGAGTTTTGTTCATTGACTTTTCAAAAGACTCTTGGCCACCTTTTCAGCACTCAGTTTCTTTTGCTGCCTCACCATTTCTTGTCACACTTCAACAGGATTTAACATTTGCCTTCTTACTTTATTGTTTCTTTCAGAGACCCACAAAGGAAGAGATACTGAGATAAGTTTTCAGAATAAATTGCATCAGCGGAAATGCTTTATATGTACTGTTTTTCATTTATTTGTTTGTTTCTTCTTTTATCCATGTCAAAGTGCGTGCACACACATGAGGGCGAGAAAGAGAGAGAGAGATGAAGTCTGGTCACCCGGCTATCTCCTTCCTCTAGTCTGTCACATCCTGGGCACTTGTGCCTGGAGTGCTTCGAGCTGATAGGGCAAAGGATTAGAACCACTGTAGCCGTGTGGGAGCTGGCTTCTCTTGAGCAGAACACTATCATGAAACCACAGAGCTAGCCTCTTCATGTTATTTATTCTGTATATATCATTATATTCTATGCTGGGAATCTAAAAATGAGTATAGCTTGCTCTTTATTTTTAGAAATACCAAATCTAGTATAGGAAACAAACACGTAAAGATTTCATCTAATGTTCTAAGGATAACAGAAATATAAGTTAATTTACTTAGATGCAGGCATTCTTTTCATTTTGTTTGTTTAAGAATTATTTTATTTAACTTTCCTTCCTTCTCTCTTTATTTTAATTTGACCACAGAGGGGCAATGTGAGAGGGAGAGAAAGAAGGAGAAAGTGAAAAAGCAAGCCTCCAGGTACAAGACTTGAACCACAATCGGTCATGTGGGAGACCAGTGCCCTTAACCACTATGCCACCTGCCGGTCCCCAGGATGCAGACAGACACTCTTAATCAACATTCGTAAATAATTGGTAAAATGCATTCAAGTATTTATTATTTCTTCCTCAGAATGTTTCCCAAGGCCTTAATTTTCATTGTTCTGTGCACCTGCTCTACAGTTGTGTGGAGTGGTGGTTTAGAGTGAATCCCCCTGTCGTAGCCATTTATGCTGACAGCCCTGTAGCATGTCATTCCTATGGCATAGATATGGTCACGTGTGATAGCAATGTGCTCTTGAAAAATGAACCAGTATTAACATGGCTGCTTTAAAATCCAGCATAGGAGTGATGTAGTTAAATGCTCAGGTTTGTAAGTCTGAGAGTCCTGGGTTTGAACTTCGGTTCTGCCATTATTAGCTATGTGACTTTGGGCAGGTTACAAAAAAACTCTCTGAGGACAGGATTTTAATTTTTAAAGTCAGGATGAAATACCATGTAACAGCATGGTGATGGTATTTATATGATATAACATGCATTTAAAAAGTGTAAATTCTGCAATATAATCACCCAATAAATAATAACATTATTATTATTATTATTATTTTTGAAGAGGTTTTTGCTATAGGGCACATGCGCTCGCCAGACAGACAGAGAGAGACAGAGAGACAGGAAGCAAGAAATCACCCCCCAGGAGGGATGGCCATGCTGCAATCCCTTCTCCTCCATTCTCCTCTCGGGATCTTGGGCATGCAAGCACACACGCATAGCGTGAGTTTTAAGCCACCGGGTCCGGGATGTGAACCGCGGTCGACTACATGGGAATCCAGCGACATAGCCATTACGCTAACTGCTGGTCCCAATGACATTATTATTATTATTATTTAATGACTCCCACAATTACTCGTACCATAAAGTTCTTCCTTCTAAATTTTCTTTCAAGAGATCACAAGGATCCTCATTGCTCAATTAATTACTATACAAAATTACAAACTCAAAATATATAGATATATAATTATAGAATTTTTTAAATGATAAAAATTACCCCTGCCCATTTTCAAGATAAAACTGCTGATATTCAGATGACTTTGGTGATTTGCCCAAGTCGCTTAGCCACTTAGGAAACCCATGCTTGCTCCTCCCATTCAGTGCCTTGTACTTAATGCATGGCAATGCTCCCAACTCACCTCATCACCATCCATTTGTTTTCAAATACATTATAAACACCCCTCCTCTCATGGGCATATCTGATTCATACTCCTTTGACAGGGAGACTGAGTGGTTCTATCACCGATGCGGTGTGAATGAGATGCTGTTATTAATACAAACAGAGGCACCCTCTGGGTATTATGCATTTATCAGATCAAGCATCAAAATACTAACTACAGAAACAACTAATGAAAACAAAATGAATATTGTTAGCTAAATTAATGCTGTCATCTTCCCCAAGTGTGTCTTCAAAATGAAATTGTCCAAGGGCAAAAATAGAACAAGTTGGGAACACTCAGTTCTACAGTATAGATTTGAAACACAACCTTGATTTCCAATGTGTTAAATTGCTCAGTGTCATTGGTGAGTGAATATTAGCATGTGAAGGATGCCCTCCACCAAACACATGCAAAATCTAATATTTGCCTTCCAGAGATTCTAACAGAACCATGGTATAAGACAACAGCCACATCAATAAAGTGAATATACATTTTAGAACCTGACCCAGTGATACCTTCTTTGCTTCCTGTTCACCTAGCTGATTAGTAGTAGCTTTAAAGCTGTTGCCACTGTCCCCTTCTAGTGACAAGATATTTGGTTTAGCAGCCTCTACAGCTATGCTTCAGATGCAATATGAATACCAAATCAAGAAAGCATATTGCTATGCATGTTTACTTGTTGAAACTAAGCAATGCTCTTGAGATTAGTGAAATTTGTATATGCACTTGTTAAATTAATTTTTTTCTCATTTTCAAGTTAGTGCCATTCTTGTAGTGCTTTATCCTTTTCTGCTCAATCTTTAAAAATGAAATACTTCAGAGGTTCTGTGTGCTAGAAGCATGGTGGTGGTGGTGGTGGTGGTGGGTCAAGTGTTGCTTGGTCAGTCTGAGAGTTTCCTTGGTTTGGCGACAGCAGTGTTTGAATACTGTTGGTTCAAGATAGTTTTGCTGTCAAAAAACATGTGAGCTGTTTATGAGCTCCTTTTGTTGTCTGCTGCCCAACATGTCTCAGTGAGGATAGAATTCTGTCAGAGGAAATTGGGTAAGAACGAATAGGATTCTACTTTTAGGAAAGATACTTTGGTACCAAAGTCAGTTAAATGCTGTAAATGCTGTCTACAATCCCCCTGTGGAGATTCTAATCAACAGGAGCATCTCGATGCCAGAAAGTGCACAGAAAGCATGGCATTCTCATTGGCAGAGGCATTCCGACTGCAACTCAGGTTGCAGTGATATGTTACTTGAGATTTGGGAATACCAATACCGAGAGCACAGATTCTGTAAGAGAAAGGGAAGTTTTGTTAAGTAGCCAAACTAAGGGCATTACAATGTTAGTTGCTACCCCTCCTTCAAATCCCAAGCATTGCTTAATACTTGATTTGCATTGCACCAAGAATTTGAAGGTAAATAAGATATGATCCCTGGCGTTCTGAAGGTCACAGTCAAGAAGGAATGATATGGATGGATACTACCAAATAATTTGAAAGATTCTGTAAGGTCAGAGAGGAAAGATAAAATGATTCTCTAATGAAGGCTGTGGGTGAATGGATGCTATAGGTTCAATGTGTTCCTAAAATAGCACGTGTGGAAAACTTAATCCCCAATGCAACGGGATTGGGAGGTGGGCCTAGCAGGAGGCGTTTGGGTCATGAGTGCACTGCCCTCATTTGTGGAGTAGGTTTCTTATAAAAGGGCAAGTGCAGGAACCCGACTGACACAATGAGAACACAGCGCTCCAAGGTGCTAGACCCACATGGGACATTCCCAGGTTTGTGTCTGGAGGCAGTCCTGTGCATGTCAGGTGTACATACAGATGCCTATGATCCAGGCTGTCTGAGATAGGGTGGATTACTGTATGAAGATCTTGTTGGGGATGCCTGTCCTTCCCCTCATTGTCTATCTTTCTCTCATAGAATAAGTAAATAAAGCAAAAAAAAAAAAAAGTTAAGAGGACAAGTGCAGGACCCTCAACCCTGTCTTTGCCCTTTCACTCTTCATGAAATGACACAGAAGATTCCCTCCAAATAGTAGCTCTTTGACCTTATCTTGGACTCCCAGCCTACCAAACTATGAGTAAACAACTGTTTGTTGTTTAAAAACTACCCAGTCTCAGGTATTCTGTTATAGACACTCTTCATGAGATGACACAGAAGATTCCCTCCAAATAGTAGCTCTTTGACCTTATCTTGGACTCCCAGCCTACCAAACTATGAGTAAACAACTGTTTGTTGTTTAAAAACTACCCAGTCTCAGGTATTCTGTTATAGCAGCATAGAATGGACTAGCCCAGTGGGGAAAAAGTGGTTTCTCAAAGGAGGTAGAAAAATGATTGACACCCAAACTAAACCTTGAAGAATAAGTAGGATTATCTGGATGAGGTGGAAAAGTATTAAAAACAGAGAAAGTTACACACACAAGGAATTTAGATGAAAGCTGTAATAAAAATGACTAGTTTGAGGGCTTTTTGAAAAGTTTAAAATTAATTATTTTGCTTTCTGGCATTCATCTTATTTTATCTGGAGGTAAATAAATTACTAGTGCATAAAAAGTAAGAAAAACAAGCAAAACATATGTTCCTGTCAGTCTTAAGGGTCTAAATATATGTTGTCATAAAATGTTTATATCCAGGCCACACTCAAACTCTGACACATTTTCTCAAACTGTTGAAATATGGTGGGCATCCCATTGACCACTATGCAGAGCTATACTGGAAGTTAACATTTATTTAAATAGGGGTATTTGTGTTATGATGAAAGGATAGAGGTTTATGCAATTTAGTAATTGCACTATTTTCCACATTTTATTCTATTACTATTATTTATTAGGGGACTAGATGTTGAATAACACTGGATATGAAATTTCATCCTGAACCCCTCTAATGTGCTTCACACTCATTTGAAATGCTCCAGGAGAAGTTTCTAGTCAGAAGCCTACATAATTTCATATCACAGGAATTAAAGGAGCAGCTAGTCATAAAATGCAGAAAAGAGTTTTCTTTTGGCTCAGTAGAGTACAGAAAACATAAATTCTGGGAAATCTTCCTTTGAACATATAGACATCCAGACTTAGAAACTATTACCAAGGAACTACTTGTAAATTCAAAGACGCAATGTGTAGGTTCACACAAATAAGAGCCATCCTGAGAATGCTCCTTATTCAGAGACTCTTAGCATAAAACCTAGAAAAGGAACTTCTCAATTGCTCACTTAACTTGGCACCAGAGGTCTTGGTCATTGAGAGAGAGGCCTAGGAACTGCATAGTTTAGAGCACTGAGGTGTGTGGCATTGATAAAAGCATCCATAAATAGCATGATTGCAATGGAAATGGATATTGGATATGGTAAATCCATATGGTAAATCTTGATAAAGATAATCTCTCATGATGTTTTTCAGAAAACTATTTAGCAAAATTGTTGAAAGAACTGTTTTTTACATCAACTTGACACTTAACATTTTTCATTTTCTTACTGTACATTAGGTACTGTATCAGCACTTAGCAATGTGTTTTGTTTTTATTCATTCAGCCAGTCTGTGTCTCTTGACTGAAGAATTGAAATCATTACCATTCAATGCTATTATTGATATTTCTGGACTCATCCCTACCATTAAGTTGGCCATTTTCTTGGTTGTTTTTGTTCTCTTCTTTCTGTCTGTTTGCCTTTAGTTTTCTTAGTGTAGCACTCCCTGCAAACTTCCTAAAGATCTGGTCTGGAGTTGGTAAATTCTTCAAGGTTTTATTTATCTGATAATGTTTTGATCTTTTCTTCTCATTTGAAGTATAATCTTTCCTGGTATAGTAACCTTAGTTGAAATTATTTTTCATTGAGCACTTTAAATATATTTTCTCATTCTTTCCTTGTTTGCATCGTTTCCATTGAGAGATCTGCTATTAGTCTGATGGGATGACTTTTGTAACTAACTTGACATTTCTCTCCAATTTTAGTATCTTGCCTTTATAGTTTCGGTCAATCTGTCTATGATGGGCTGTGAAGATCTTGGGTTGATTCTATTAGGCATCCTTTGCATTTCTTGGATCTGGATATTTGAATGTACTTTTAAGTTTGGAAAGTTTTCTTCCAGGATTTCAGGGAATAGATTATCAATGCCCTTATTAGTTTCTTCACCTTCTGGGATACCAAATATCCAGATGTTTAGGCATTTAGTGGTATCCAGTATTTCTCATATATTATATTGATTTCTTTTTGGTAAATTTTGTTAATCTCAGTCTTTTTGGTAATTTTTCCTAAACTGGAGGTTTTAGCTTCTATATCCGACATTCAATCTACATGATCTAATCTGCTCTTAATACTTTTTTTCCTCTTAATACTTTTGAGGGGGGCTTTGATTTCCTGTATTACTGCCCTCATCTCTAACAATTCCATTGTATTCTTCTTTGTGGTGTCTATTTCTTCTTTCAAATTGTGGAAAGCCTTCCTCAACTTCTGGGACTCATTTTCTCTTTTTTCTTGCATCTTCTGTAGTTCATTGTCTCTTTTCTCTTGCATTTCATTTAGTTTTGTCACTATGAATATTCTGAATTATTTATCTGACATTTCCAGGAATTCCTTTGTAACCTCTGTGGGTGATGAGGAATGGATCTTTTCCCTTGGGAGAGAGAATATTTTTTGATTTCTCTTTTGTGCTTCTGTGGTGGTTTCTGGTCATCTGATGGGTTATATGTTTCTTCCTAATTTCTTGGAGGTAATTCTGAGTGATCAAAGGTGTGAGAGAGGAGGTGATGTGCAGTATCTCTACAGCTCTGTCTGCCTGATGCTCACCTAACAACGTGCACTTTTGTCTCTGACACTGGATAATTCAAAGGCCTCCCAGTTTCTAGAGAACAGGTGAACCTGGGACTAAGCTACTGAATTTCAACTGAGGAAGTTGGTAGGGATCGAGAACTGTGTGCTTCAGAAATAGTGACATCTCAGAGTTCCATGGTGTTCGGGAGGAGATGAACCCTGCTTTCTGCTGCCCTGTCTTCCTGCCACTCACTGTGCAGCCAGCCAGGCCCATCCTTGTTGGGACAGGTGTCCCAGTGGCACAGGGATTAGGGGAAGGGCAACATCTAATAATTTCTATGTGGAGATGTGACATGGACAACTGCACACAGGTCTTTGTGTCAAGAGAAGGGCTGGGCTGGACATGTAAATCTGCCAATTGACAGGATATAGTGGGTATTTAAAACCAGAGACTGAAAGAGATCAACAAAGGATTAAGTATTGGGAAATTCCAGAATTTAGATGTGAAGCTAAGATCCCAACAGATAAAATTCATATACAAAATTGATGTTAATGTGCATAATTATATCAACTGGTACCAAGTCAAAGAAACAAAAGACAATATAAATAGACATGATAAGATGAATTATAAAGTAAAACAATTTTTAGTTGTGTAAATAATCTAACCTAGAGCTACTCCACTTAACAACTGGACCCAAAGATAACTTTGTAAAAAGCATGCTGCTTTTAAAAATACTTACAAGCAGGCACAGCATGTTATAAATAGAAAATTCTTCAGTTAAATTAATTGCTGAGTTTACTACTTCAGTATGAAAATTGATTGACTTGACCTATATTTCTAGTTAAACTTTACTGCACACATCCCCCCAAAAAAGAGAAAAATGTATCTTTGGTCACCTCTCTAATTTTTGTCTTTATTACTTACCTGATTACAAAATTTTTTAGGGACTTTGCCCAATGATAAATGAAAATATATATAGTTTTGTAGCTATGGCTTAATTCTAGAGCCTGTCTGTTTTGCTCATAATTCTGTCACTGCAGATTTCACATTCCTTTATTCTAACTCCACTGATAGTTTCAATGTTAAAAAAATTTGTGACCTACCTCTTCCAAAGAAGTAAACACCTTTAGAACTACATAGGATTCTAAGTTGACCTTTATCACATATTGTTAGAGAAGGGGTAATTAGTAATGAGGAAGTCTGCTAAATCTAAACCATTTGTAACTTCTAATCTGTTTTCTGCCCATAAAGAATTTATTTTGATAGGGTAATTGAGTTATTTCAAAAGACAATTGACAGGTTATCTTGGTAATATAAACTTTTCCAGGAGTAATCAGTATGAGAGATTTGATATCACAAAATTAATTCTAACTGAAAAAAAATATGGTGACATATCCTATGTCAGGATGTATAATAAATATTAGAATGCAACTACTTTTTTTTTTTTTGAGATGTTTTTGCTGTAGGGCACTTTCCAGAGAGACAGTGAAACTGAAAGCAAGAAATTACCTCCCAGGGATAAGGCCACACTGCAGTCCCTTTTCCATTCTCTTCTTGGGATTTTGGACATGAATGCACACTCACCTGGCATAAATTTTAAGCTACCAAGTCCAGGACTTGAACCTCAGTTAACTCTGTGGGAGTCCAGTGATGTGACTGACCATTATGCCATCAGCTGGTCCTGCCAGGTGTGAAATTTAATCCACCTGATCTGGGACTCAAATTGTGGTAGACTGCATGGGAGTCCAGTGATGTAATGGCTATTTAGGCATTTTTAGATTTTGACAGTCTTCTGAGAATAGCTGGAAATTTCCTAAGTCTCTTAGGCATATGAAACTCAAAGTCCTGTATTCATTTATAAAAATAAATAGTCAAAAATTGCTATTCTTTTAATAGTTATTCTTTAACCTGATTGAGTTGAAGAATTCATGGATGGTAGTCTTAGGCACTATGTCAACTATGTCACCATTGCATCTTTTCATCTGAAGAAAAATATGTTTGTGAATACAGTACAGACACTATAGCTCAGCGAGACTTAGCACAGTAAGATAAGATCTGTTGGGGGAGCAAGTTTGAATAGAGCATGTAGACTACATCAGGATTCTGGATATTACTTTGAATGACATAAAAACACATTAGAGAGGCTGAGACAGAGAACTGCTTATATGACTTAGCTTTATATTTTTGGAGAGGTTTTTGCTATAGGGTGCATGTGCTCACCAGAAAGACAGAGAGAGATAGAGAGAAGAAAGCAAGAAATCCCCCCCAGCGGAGATGGCCATGCCGCAATCCATTTTACTTTATTATCTTCTTGGGATCTTGGGCATGCACGCACACGCCCCCTGCGTGAATTTAAGCCACTGGGTCTGGGACTTGAATCGTGGTTGACTACATGGGAGTCCAGGGACATAGCCATTATGCCAACTGCTGGCCCCATGACTTAGCTTTTATAAGAATTATTAGTTTGTGAATGTAGTACAGACTACTAAAATGTAGTGGTTCAAAGTTACTTACTGGGTTTCTTTCCACCTTCGTGGTAGGAAGCAGTCTGTCCAGGAGACTTTTCTTAGACTATGTCTCCATAACCATTTCTGTCTATATAGAACTTAGCTTTGATAAAATTGAAGAGACCTAATTCTTGGACCCAATTCTTTATTCACAGAAAGGCAGGGGCTTGCTATCCAAATGTGGTAGCTTAATGAATGCATTTATTTAGGGGGAATCTAGCACACAGTTTACAAAAGTAATAATGATAAAAAAACTACCTCCCTCCCCAAAATAAAAACTTAGATTTTTTTGAAAGTTTATTCCTATTATGTGTTACTATTACCCAACACAAAAGCAGTGATAAGAAATTAAGATAATGTGGGAACCAGCAGTTAGCATAATGGCTATGTCGCTGGACTCCCATGTAGTCAACCGCAGTTCGTGTCCCGGACCCAGTGGCTTAAAACTCACACCGGGCGCATGTGCGTGAATGCCCAAGATCCCGAGAGGAGAATGGAGGAGAGGGGATTGCGGCGTGACCATCCCCTCTGGAGGATGATTTCTCGCTTTCTGTCTCTCTGTCTCTCTCTGTCTGTTTGGCGAGCACAAGCCCCCTATAGCAAAAACCTCTCCAAAAAAAAAAAAAAAGAAATTAAGATAATGTAATATAATGTAATATAAGGTTTAAACTTAGCCTGATTTGTTTGCCACTTGATATGTTTTAGGTTTAAGATATATGCCATTGTTTTGGGGTCCTTATCACTTTTTATACTTTTTCAATAATCATAGGTATGTATGCATGGTAACCATGTGAAGACTTTATCTAATTTTCCTTATGTTCCAAGAAGGTTGGATTTCATCTTTTCCATGGACACATTCCAAGACATTCCTATAACCTCAATGATTAACCTGATTTCACTTAAACTTAAAAACCCTAATGTCTGAAAAATCTTCCTAATGAGCTCTCAAAGAAGATCCACCCACACTCACTCTTCTTGTGAGAAGGTAGTTGAGATGGTGTAATGAAGATCTAGGCAAATACTGGATCACATTTTCAGGCCAGCAGGTGGCACAGAAGTTAAGGCAGCTAGATCCACTTGGTCAACTTCATAGTTTGAGTCCCAGACCCTGAGCGGTGTGTGTCTAAGTGCATGCACGTGTGTTTGTGTGTCGTGGCATGGTCATCCTCCATGGGAGGAGATTTTTCACTTTCTCTCCCTCTTTTTTCTTTCCCTTCTTTGAGCACATGCACCCCACAGCAAACAAAAACACAAGGCCAGTTTTTCAAGAGAACAGTTTCTCTTTGGCTTATTATAAGATTTGCTTATTTTCATTTAATGAAAATGTTATATCCCTTATTGGATGTACTCATTACACTTTTAAACATGCATAAGGAAGGAAATACATATTTATTAAAATATACTGCATTTGTACCACCTAAAATAATCTTGTTTAATGGAAAATGGCTCTAGAGTGTGTCAGTTTGGTCATGTCTTCCTCTGCCGGTTAGCTGTGGGTTGTCAAGTTCAGTCTGTTAGCCTCTAAGTTATATCTCAACCGTCTATGTCTTAGCTGTAAAGTGTGAATGTTGGGCCAGATTAAATTCTCGAGTCTGTAAAATGCTCAGGTTTCTGTTTAGTTCAGTCTTAACACAAAATTTGGCAGGCCTGGCAGGCATTTGCACCTGTTCGAATACCATTACATACCTTCTCGTTAGCTTTCCCTCCTCCGGGCTAGATGTGCTAGTTTGTACTTTCCTTTGTGTCGTTCAGAGACAGTAATTCAATTTCCCAGTGATACCTTTCTGGCTGTATGGAAGAGAAGGTGATCCTGGAGCTGACAGTGTGACTGGCGCTGTGTTACTCTCCCAGGCGGGGAGTAACTTGACATCCTTGAATAGATGGCAGTTCGCAAGTAAAAATAGCTGGGAGGATGGAAAAGCCCCAAAGGTGTGAAATCTCTGGCTTGTCCCCACCTCCACTTTATTTCTATTTGCTTATTACTGTTAGTCTTTCATTTCCATTCACCTATCTTCAAGTTTCAAGATGTAGTGGGGGTCCTTGAGATGGATCATGATTTTTTAAGTCCATGAGCTAACATCTTTCTATTTCACAAAAATATGACAGGTTTACCTATCTATCCAGAATGGCTTCTTATTAGTAAAATGAAAGCCTCAGCAAGACTCTTGGAGCAGGTGTGAGGAGATGGTAGGAGCTGTGGAGTAGAGAAGGACCTCTGAAGTCACCCTCACCTGTACTTTTGGAATTAGGCTACGTGTAAACAAGCGAAACAGGAAAATCCAGTTCCTTGTTTTACATCATGAATTACTTGGATAGACAGTTGTCTTGTTAAAACATGCCCCGTATTCTCATGGTCCTGTCTTCATATCAATCACACCCAAAAGGGAAGGTTATAGAACACAGATGTTTTCATCACCACAGAGAACATGGGAGAGTTGCAATAGTGGTGGATCTACTACATAACTGGCCAAGTGTTCACTCTTCATGGAAGACTATTTTCCCAAGAACCAGGTTTAGTGCATGCTCTTTTCCATGAGCTGGGTTGTGTTACAACAGAGTCTCCAGAGAGCTGTCTGGGATTGTGAGATCTGAGCAGGTAAGTACATTGTCCTCAGGCAAGTGCTTCCCAGATAGTTTGGGTTTAATGTCTTTGCCTGAATTCCCTTCCTCCCTTCGCGTCAGCTCAGATGCAATGATCTCTTTGGTTACTGTAACTTGCAGTATAAGATTTTTCAGCAACTAAAAGCCATTATTATTTTTCAACTTCTGAGTGATTATAGATTCTCCCATAAAGGGGAAATATTCATTTTAAAATCCTGCCCATCTAGTGCATGCTGGTTGCCAATGCTACTTGGCAAGCTGAAACCACGTAGGAGACCCATTCCCAGCCCACTCTAAAATCCCAGCTTGGTGGCATGCACTTGTAGTTCCAGGTGCTGGGGAGGCTGAGGCAGGAGGATGGCATGTTTACAGCCAACGCGGGTGACATAGCAAGATTCTGGAGGAGCTGGGTGTGGTGGGATATACCTGTAGGGCCAGCTATTTGAGAGGCTGAGGAGGGAGGATTGCCACATAGCAAAAATCCCTGCCCATTCAGTTTCTGTGTAGGCTGAAGTTATGTTTTCTCTTTATGAAAGATACTATATAGCCTCCTCTATATTACTTTACCACAAATTAATTTTAAAAAGAGAAAAAAATAATTTTTTACTTACTATGTCTAGAAAATTTATTTGTTTATTTTTGTGAACAATGATTTTTTTTTTTTTAAACCTACTATAATCCAGGCACTGTCTTAGGCATTGATGATTCAGTGATGAACAGGAATAAGCATTGTTTCCTTACTGGGGATTCATGCCATTAATTCACTGTCCTGAGTGGTGCAAGTATATTATTCTTCATTGACTTCTAAACACAATAACCTGTGAGAATATTACTGGACACTGATTATTTAGAAAATAATTGACTATCATGAAGAATGCCATTACTTCAAATAATTGTTATTTATAGACTCATGGTGTATGTATGTGTGGGTATGTCTGAGTTTGTTTTTAAAAGAATTGAATTCTGGGACATACATTGTCAGCTATATTCACAAGTGTATGGATTCAAGGGAGAATTTTTTTATTGTCACTAAATGTGAATAAATTAATCTCAAATGTTCAGATGATACAATATGTATGTTTTTAATACATGGAAACCATAAAAATGAGATGAAATGATGGAATTAGGTGAGAAAAGCAACGACCTATATAGATAATGAGTAAAGTAGAATTTAGCCAGCAAGCATGCCAAAATAGAAATTTTTGTCTGTTTAATTCTGAGCTTATTGAGGAAACCAAGACCTTTGTTTGCATGAAGTTTTCCATACTAACTTCATTGGAGCCACTTGTCTCTTTTGCCATCCCAGAGAAAAACAATTATCAGAAGATAAAGTTATTTTCAGACAAAAGATAGATATCTTCACATTTTAGAGAAAAGAAAATAACTACTAGTCTAATAAAAAATCCCCAGTTACTTTTATTTCTTGGGGAATATCAAATGGACTCTGAGACTATAACATCCAGTGACCCAATTTGGTAATTCAGCAAATATGCCCATATAGATTTGTGTTAAAAGCATTTTCCTTGGACTAAAACACCAACGAAATAACATTTATTCATAAATTTTCACACTAGCCACTGATTCCTGCATTACCTTGACTTTTGTGCAGTAGAAATATGCAAAATGCAGCATTAGAGGGGAAAAAAGGAAATTCATGGTTTTTATATGCATATGGGACAGTTATTTAAAGGTGAGACATTCCAACATCAGAGAACTCTTCCAGCACAGTGGCCAAGTTTGAGAATGCTTTCTTTCCTTATGTGCTCAATTGAAAATGTAAACTCCACTCTGAGCAGAGAGAGGCAGTCATGTCATTCCATGTGCTCTAATCATTTAAATAGACAAATATATACAATGTTTGTCTGAAGTGAATTACATAACAGAGTACACGATTGTGATTACTCTCCTTCTAAAATCTGCTTTTGGAGACAAGTAATTATCAGAGTGAGTGCAATACTTCTCTACCTGTGATCCCAAGTTGCGAGGGAAATAGGTTGATCAGATGCAGTGACATTATTGGAGAAAGAGCTAGTGGCTGTGATAATCATCCTGGCAGTGCCCTTTGAAGATTAGGATGGCAAAGGCAGCCACACTCGAATGAAAGGCTGGCTAAATTAAAATTGATGGCCACATTATGCATTACACTGCAGCTCATACATTATACCCAATGAAAGGAACCATGCAATACAAGTAGGAAAACCACAATTTCTGCTCATTCCTAATTATAACTCTCTTTTTTTCCCATCTGTTTCTATTCTAGCACCTTAACTCATTCTAGTAAAGAAAGAAACAGGTTTCTTTAGTACTTAGGAGCCAATTTCAGGGCTTTCTAAAGTATAAGATGTAATACAACTAGAAAATAACAAATCCAACCATTGTCTCACTGAAGTGTCACAAGGTCTCTACAAATATGAAAGGCTGTGAAGGTTAGTGTGGTATGGAGAAACTATGGCTCCTGCTCAAAGAAAAGAACGATGTATATATTCAAATCTAAAGCAAATAAGCAACTGAATAGACACATACTAAAAAGTTGTCGTCAGTGGGTTGTACCATGGAAAGTACTTGTTTGTAAATGGCGACAAATTTTAGCTAGAGGCATTCGAAGAAGTAGTGCTGGGGATCAGCAGGTGACATAATAGTTACATTGCTGAACTCTCATGTCATTGACCACTGTTTGATTCCCAGACCCAATGGTTTAAATCTCAAGCTGGGCCCGTGTGCATGTATGCTCCAAATCCTGAGAAGAGAATAGAGGAGAAAGGATTATGGCCTGGCCATTCCCCCCAGGGCGTGATTTCTTGCTTTCTGTCTCTCTACCTCTCTCTGTATCTTCAATGCAGAAGTAGTGTCAAGGAAAATGAAAAGCTCAAAACATCGCCGTGGTTGGTTGATGCTACAACAAAGTGTCAGAGGCTGCACCATGGCAGAAGACAGGGTTCTTTGTGCTGTTTGCTGAGATGTTCTGAAAGACCAGGGCTCATGGTGTTAACCTCCCCTCAACCTTTCCCCCACAACGTTCATACTTATTTTGTACATTGTTATGGTTCTTGTCTACTTATGTTCCTCATTTCTCTTTTGCTTCTGGGACTTTTCAGCTATTACAACTGTCCTCTTTAGCCTCCCTTTACTATTAAGCCTTATCAAATGTGCATATCATTGCAGAATAATCTCTTGTTTTCTTTCCAGCCTGCTTTTTTTAGCTTGTCTGCCTGGCAACCTCGTATTTTAAGTCTTCCCTGATTGATTCAGGGCATGATTACCTTCCCTCTAGACTACAATGACTCTGTAAAAACCTATGTTATAGCACTTATCACAACTGGTTGAAATACCCCGCTTATGTTCCTATTTCTCTAAACTATAAACTCTTTGAGGGTTAGGGACCTTCTAATTCATGCCTGGTTCAGTATCTAACATATTGCAGGTTCTAGATAAACATCGACCATTAGAGCCAGTCTATGGTCTCGTGGTTAAGGATGCTGAATCCCATATGGCTGACCACACAGTTTGCATCCTGAACCTGGTGGCTTGAAAAATATGCCATGTGCACACACATGCCTGCACAGAGTCCCAGCAGGATGAAGAAATGGAGGAGAAAAGATTGTTGCATGACCACACCACATGGGGAGTTCTTGCTCCCTTTTTCCTCTCTCTGTTTCTCTGTCTCTCCGTGGCAGGCACACATGCCCTCTGACAAATAAAAAAAGTATTACGTATTTACTGACTAATGCTTAAATATTCACCGGATAAAGAATGGATGAATATAATAAGAATTGATTGTATGACAGCTCTAAGGCTATGCTGATTAACCTCATTAGTTGAACTCTGTTAGAATTAGGGATATTCATAAGACATTGGTATTCACATTTTTCAAGTATGTAATCTGCTCAGAAAAGCTGAGGAATAAGCAGCAAATCAATACCTGAGAGCAGGCTTTCAGAATTGTAAAGGACTACAATTTCTTGTTGCTTAAATGCGTTTAGACCTGAGTCAGAAGAAAAAAAATTTAAGATGAAAAGAACAGAAGTGACCTTAGAAAACTTTAAACCAAACTTCCACAGAGAAGATAAATTTACTTTCCCAAACCCTCAAACATGGCTATGGGCAGAGGACCAAAACACAGGTCTCTGAACTCCCAATCCGGGACAGTTTTCTGTGTCCTCACTGTGACAACTCCATTTCAGATGCTTATACATCCAGCATGAAATGCAGATAATGTGTTTCTCTCTTTTGTTCTCACTGAATAATTTTCAGCAGCTCCTCCAATTGCTTTCTGTTGCCCTGCTGTGCCCTGCTGGGTTCGCCTTGCAGAGGACATCTGGTCATATAGCCAAGAAAATTATCTAGTACTTTCTCCAATATCCTTTTGGTCAATCAGTCATGAAGTTATTTATTGAGCAATTGCTGATGTGACCAACACAGGGCTAATACGATAGAGTTGGCTGCTTTAAAACTCAATGCATCAATTAAATAGCACTTAGCATGATTTTGACTTGGCATACCTTAAAGGACGATATTTTTCAAGGCCATTGTGAACTCAGTAATGGAAAGCTTACTTGGTAATTAATTTTCCATAGAATCATGCATTTTGGCTTAATCTCAGCATAAGCTTTAAGGCTATCACATACAAAACATCGAGGACCAAATTTTGTCCTCAGATGTCAAACACCATGTCCATCTGGTCTTTATATTTTATTGTATCTGAATGCCCAGAAATAATAAAATGCAAACTACATTCTTTTCCATATAAAATTTTGAATATTTCTTTGTATTGTGGATTAGGGATAAGGAGTATGGTGGGAATGAGAATGACAAGTTTTTGCTGATATGTTACCATCCAAATTCCTTTCTCTGTATGACTCAGATATCAGTTGACATGTACAGAGAAGGATTATTCCCCTTGAAAAATGGGATTTCCTGCAAATTCATTAGGTCACATTGCCTAGTTCACTAAGCCTAAGTAACTGCCAGCATGTGGGAGATGATTGGCTGGAAAAGGAATGAGGACTTGGGGACGCAGCAACATCAGAAGCCTCAGGTAACTCTGGAGGCTGAATGTTTCGTGGGGTCACCCTGGTGTTTATCTCAAGCTGGTCTTCAAATTGTGTGTGGGTGTTTTTTTTTTCTGCTCAGAGGACATTTGAGAATGAAATAGATTTGGGAAAAACGGTTGTCAGATGCGATGCAGGACATTCAGTTAAATTTAAATCTTAGGTAAACAAATAATACTTTAGTCTGTCTAAAATATTGGTTGGGACACTTGTATATTAATGTAAATTAATATATTAATATATTAATAAAAATGTGTTTATTTGAATTTCAGATTTATCTGGGTTTCTCATACTTGTATTTGCCAAATTTGGCAATTTTAAGTAAGGATTTTCTACCTTTTGATTATATTAGGGACACGAGTAGGCTTGAGATGTAGCTGCAAGACTTTCTGTGGGTTTCATCTTGCATAGTTATGTGAATTAGTCATCACTCATCTGACAGTAGAGGTTTAGTGAGGTCAGGATCTCGATTCACCCTTGGGAGGGAAACTGCCTAGGATGAGCTTTAGGGCCAGTACTACACACTGATTAAGAACCAGAGTTTTGGATCCAGTGGATGGCGTAATGGTTACATCACTGGACTCACACATAGTTGACCGAGGTTCAAGTCCCAGACCCGGCAGCTTAAAACTCACACTAGATACCTGTGCGTGCGTGCCCAAAATCCCAAGAGGAGATTGGAGGAGAAGAGATTGCAGTGTGGCTATCCTCCCTGGGGGATGATTTCTCCCTTTCTGTCTCTCTGTCTCTGTGTCTCTGGCAAGCACATGTGCCCTATAGCAAAAATCTCTCTCAAAAAAAAAAAAAAAAAGAACCAAAGTTTCGATTTGGATGTTGTGACCTTGAAACCTAACTCTGCCATTGCTAGTGACGTGACCTCACGCATGTCACTTAACCTTCCTGTAACACAGTTCCTTTGTGAAATGGACATAATAATATTTAACATGAAGTGTGTATAAAGATTAATGGGCTAATACACATAAAATGCTAGGCATGTCATAAAAACTGTGTAAGTATTGGTTGTTTTCTTATGAGATCTATATAAATTTCTGAATATATCTTTACTTATTTTAAAAATTAACCTTATACATTTTTAGTGTAATGTTAAACTAGTCACCTATCTTGAATTAATGCAAAGCATAAAAGGACTTGAATTAATTATATGTTCCTGAGTATTTGCTTATTTAATTAAGCATGCTATACTTATTTTAATTGTGAGATCTCCTACACAGAACCTTGGGCCCTTAATGTCATTCAAGCTTTGTCAACTTCTACTGTCGATATTACACTGGAGAAATGAGACCATTCCATAAAAAAGAACTAGGAAGAAGCAAGTACTTTACACAATATTTTAAACATCAATGAAACATATAAAAGGCAAGCGCCTCCATGAAGTGCAGGTAGTTTACAGTCAATAAGGCTATTCTGAAAAGGGCCCTTATCTTCAGATATTGAAAAAAATGTGTAAGAACCATCGTGCCAATGTGGTATCAGAAAAAAAGAAAATGTGAGACAATCAATTGATACACTCGTAATGAGTAGACAAAAAATTTGCTGAGTAAGAAAACTGTGGACATTTTTGATAATATCACAAGTCTAATTGAATATAATCAAGCCATTAAATGGAAAAGTATAAATATAATTTAGAATTCTATCTTTACTCTATGAAAGAAGACTCATTCTATTCAATCTCTTAGTTTTTAATAAGCCAGACAGTGATTTTTTTCAGCTTCAATTTGAACAGAAATGAAAATATAATTTCATTAACATGTAAGTTAAATTATATCTCATTATAAAGCTATTTCCACTTGAAATTGGGAAAACATTAAAATCTGTTGAAGACTTTGGCAAAGAGAAATTTGAAGAGGACCTACTTGGAACACAGACCCAGTGACCGACTATTGCTGACTGCATTTGTAGCCCAGTGTCATGGCGGCAATGTTGGGCAGATTGTGGCTTTCTCCCTCTGTGATTCTGGGAGTGCCGTACTCCCAGGGGAACCTCCACTCTTACATACCTCTTTTCAGCAGCAGTGTTTGTGGTAAAAGGCATTATGGGAGGGGCATTTTAAAGCCCTGAGATCCATGGAGAATCTCTAGTGACAATTCAAGATGGGAAGATGTTATTCTCAGAGCTTTGGACAAATAGTGGGCCTTCACTTGCAGAATGCTGTTCAAATGTCAAGCTCCAAGATGATCACCCAGGATGCACAGTTGCTGTGCCTGAGAAACTAAGCATTTTAAAGGGGGTAAGGTTAAACTCCATACACATGACAATTATGTAGCATCACACAGAAGGGCTCCCTGAGCGTCTCTTTACTTGGCTGGACAGGGTTTTGGCCTCTCACCTTGTTAGGTCTTTTTGCCTGTGCTTTATAGCAGGATTGTGGAGCCCTTTCTTTTCCACTGCAATTAGTTTGCATTCTTTACCTAAGAGGTACCAAATGAATGCTAATTTAGCTCTTTATTTTATTTTATATTTTCGCCAGAGGGCACATGCACAATCCCTTCTCCATCATTTCTCTGTCCTGCTGAGATTTGGGGCATGCATGCACACTTGTCCTTCGTATTTGTCAAGTCAATGGGGCCAAGATGAGAACAGCTCAGCCAGCTATATGAGATCTGACTGTCTTAGCCACTGGGCCATGGGGCCACCCCTTAATTCAGTTCTTGAAAACAAAGCAAATACAACT
Organism: Tupaia belangeri chinensis; assembly: GCF_000334495.1. Taxonomy (NCBI): domain Eukaryota; kingdom Metazoa; phylum Chordata; class Mammalia; order Scandentia; family Tupaiidae; genus Tupaia; species Tupaia belangeri. Next base: position 1,267,106 of record NW_006159437.1, on the reverse strand, counting down.
AAAATGCATATGTCAATTTTTTTGGACATTTGAGTAAAAATTTTGAGTTTATTTTTAGGGACAAAGAAAGAAAAAAATGAATAGTTCATAGATTGCATGGTTTTTTTTGTGAGTGTGCTATTTAAAATGGGTCAAAAAGTGTTTTAAGCTAGCTATTAGGTTTATATTCGGGGAGCAATCTGACATTCAGTTTTATAAAGATTCATATTAAATAAGGATGATTATCTGCTGATGCACTCTGGAAAATGTAGGGCAGTTTGTTGTTTAATTTATTTTTCCAGGGCTTATGGAGGCTATGCATACATTGGCTCATCATCCTGTACTTGAACCTGTCTTTGGTAAGCAGGCATGCAAGATACTGAAGCAAGTAGCAAATATCACAGGCCAGTCAACCAGGGAGAAAAACAAGGTGAACAAGCATAGAATTCAGAAAGAGTGAAGCCTGTGGAGATGCCCTTATAGTTATTTATTATGATTATTTTTTTAAGGCAGGATCTCACCATGTCCTGATCCCTCCTGTCTCAGTCTCCCTGATTTGCTGGGATTACAGGCATGTGTCACCCCTCCTGGTCTTTAGTTTGGACTGGGAATCAAACCTAGGCCTTCCACGTTATCCCAGCCCACGGAGTAGCAGTGTTCCTTAGTGGTATGTGTCACCATGGCTGGACATGTAATTAATTTTAAATAAGAATGTCAGGCAACTTCTATTTTTTTCTGTTCTCTAGGATAATGCTGTATTGGACCAAGCGAGCCAACCAATCTTTTAATAATCATAAAATATCTGACATACTTTGCATTTGCAATGAAATATATTAAAATGTCTGTACCATTTTAATCAATAAAAAAGAAAACAAGTAGATTTCTATTTGCCTTCATTTATAAATTTGCCCAGTAAATCTGAAACTCAAATACAGATTTGAAACTCAGTTTTCTTTTTTCTTGTCTTTCTCTCTCTCTCTTTTAAACTTTTAACTTTCCTTCTGGTTCCCCCCTCTCCGGGTTTTTGGATAATATTTTAGATGGATGACCTAAATTGAATTCAGAGATCTATTTAGTGTAGTCTTCTAAGGTGGGGATTCTAAGGTCAGTTTTGTTAAGGCACTGTGAGTGAAAAATAATCAGGAAGAATAACTTTGCAACCGTGAACAGTCATGAGTTAAACCTCATACAGTGGATTTATAGTCTAAAGGGGAGTGATGAAATTCCAATCAAAATGCCAATAAGAATTTGTGTGTTTGGTCTTTATTAATAAAGTAATCCAGGATTGGGAAAGAGAAGATGATAAAAAAGCCAAGAATTTTTTTTTTTTTATAAAGACTAGGATTTCTATAGTTCTATAGTAAAACACAAAGCTTTAATAATAAAGACTGTGACATTGGCTTAAGAATAGACACAACTGGGCCACCAGGTGACATGATGGTTAAGGCACTGCACGCCCAGAGGTCTCTGACTATGGTTCAAGCCCTGGGCCTGGCAGCTTGAAAATCAGGCCAGGCGCATATGCATCTGTGCCCAAATTTCCACAAGGAGATTAGAGAAGGAACTGTGACATAGCCATCCCTCCTGGAGGATGATTTCTCATTTCCTCACTCTTTGTCTCTGTCTCTCTCTCCAGCAAGTTCATACAAAATTAAAAAAAAAAGGCAACATTAAAAAAAAAAAAGAGAGAGAGAGAGAGAGAGAAGGGAAAGAAAAAGACAGAACCATGGAACAGAATAGAAAGCTTAGATGCTGATGTTTATAAAACGCGAGTAGATGATAAATATGAGCTGTTAAACAATGGAGAGATGACAGATCATTTATACATGGCACTGGGATAATTACCATTTGGAATATAATAAAGTTCTGAAATCTTATGTCATATATCAAAATATAATCTCATTGGAAAATTTATTTGG
>NW_006159437.1:1174340-1265187 GCF_000334495.1 Tupaia belangeri chinensis | reverse complement strand
AAACAAGAAAAAGAAGTAATAACTAGGTATTTTTGGTAATGAACTTCTCTTTAAGTATGAACCCTTTCCTTCTCTGTAAAATATGTAAATGACTTCTCCTTTAAATTTTTATAAAAATTAGTTGCCATACACAAAACAGCAACAAAAAAGAGACATTAGCAAAATAATTAGCAAAAACATGACAAAGGGTTAATAACCTTAACACACAAAAAGACTTTATAAATTAATGAAAAAGTGGATGTAATTTTCCCTAAAGGCAGAAACCAACCAGCAAACCATTTCCTAGTCCCTCAACTTCCTGAGTATTCTTTTCCCTTAATTTAGCCCCCTGTCTGGTATATTACAGTCAATAAAAACACATTGAATGAACAAATGACTTAATGAAAGATAAAACTACCCCACAACAAAAAATGATTTAAAAAATTTGAAGAGGGAATTACAATAGAAGAAATATAATAATTTATAGATAGGAAAGACTCTCTTCACTAGCAATAAAAAATGCAAATTAAATTCATTAAGATAACATTGTCGACCTTTCAAAGTAGTCAAAATGATACTGTTGCTATTCTGAAGAGAATGATGAAACAGATGGTAAGATTATTATACTTTATACATGATAAATATTGTATATTATATATTATTATACAGTATAGAATGTATATACATGCATTATAACATGCTTACACATTGTTATAAATTTTATAAAGATTTAGTTATATACATCAAGAACTTTAAAAAATATTTTGAGTACAAATATATTTTAATGTTTTTATCAGAACTGTTCAAGGGGATTTTTAAATAAAGTTATGCATTACTTTACTTTTTAAATTAAAAATTGGATTTGGTCTATATGTTCATAATGCAGAATTATTTACATTAACTGCAGTATAGACATAACATGAAGAAATGAATAGCCATTAAATTGTGTTTTAAAGAATATTTAGTGGCAAGGGACCAGCAGTTAGCGTAATGGCTATGTCGCTGGACTCCCACATAGTCAACCGCAGTTTGCGTCCTGGACCCGGTGGCTTAAACTCACGCCGGGTACGTGTGCGTGTGCGTGCCCAAGATCCCGAGAGGAGAATGGAGGAGAAGGGATTGTGGTGTGGCCATACCCCCTGGGGGGTGATTTCTCACTTTCTATCTCTCTGTCTCTCTCTGGCAAGCGCATGCACCCTATAGCAAAAACCTCATCCCCCCCAAAAAAGACTATTTAGTGGCAAGAGGAAATAATTAGGCAGATAATGTAAAAATATCAAGTTAAAAAATTTCTAATTCTTGAATGTGAATTTTAGGGCTGTTGATTATGTTACAAAATTATAAGTTAATTCTGTTCCATGGACCTGAGATCCATGAAGGTGGGGAAACAATGTGGGCAATCTTGTCCTTTTTCTTGAAAGTGGTTCACATGTTTCATAGAGAAAGATTATTGGAAAATCCATCTAAGTATTAATAGCAGTTGTCTCTATAGAGTGGGACCAGTGATTTTATCTTAATACTCTAATGGTTTTAAAAAATAATCTTATAATGAAGTTGCATTACATTTATAGTCATAAAAAGTGTACTTTGGGGCCAGCAGGTGGCATGGTGGTTAAGGCACTGGACTCCAACATGGTTAATTGCAGTTTGAGTCCCAAACCCAGCAACTTGAAACTCATGCCAGGTACATGGATGTCCATGCCCAGAATCCTGAGAGGACAATGGAGGAGAAGAGACTGCAGTGTGGGCCATCCTCCCAGGGGGTAATTCCTTGCTTTCTGTCTCTCCAGCAAGTGCATGTGTCTTACAGTAAAAATCTCTCTCTCTCTCTAAAAAAAAAAAAAAAAAAAAAAAGAAAGAAAAGAAAAAAAAGTGTACTTTAAGCAAAAACTCAAGTTCCCCCTGGTTGATTAAATGCTGAATGGAAGCTTGGAGAGTCTTCCAGGAAGGAATCCTCAGTGATGGAGAACTGTCTTCCCAGAGGGTGAGGATTAAAGTAGAGTGAGACTGATGGGAGATCTGGGAGAAAGCCTATCAAAATAAAGGTTAAATGGAGAACTGGAGGAGGCAAGGAAGGATTCTTGCCTAGAGCTTTTGGAGAGCATTGCCTCTAGAACTGAGAAACAGTAACTTCCTGGTTTTTATTTTGTCTCATTTTAATTGTCAGAGAGCATGTGTGCTCACTGGTCAGAGATAGAGGGCCAAAGAGACAGAGAGGGAGAGAGAGAAAGCATCTTCCTGTGAGGTATGGCCACACCAATATCCCTGCCCCTCCATTTCTCGCTCCTGGGGATTTAGAGCACACACATACCCTGGAGTAGTTTTTTAGCTACTAGGGCCCAGGATTCACAGCCAGCCATGTGTGATCTGGCTCTCTTAACACTATGCTGTGGACCAGCCCAGCTTTCTGTATTCCAGTCATCCAGATTATGATAATTTGTTTTGATAGGCCCAGGAAACAAATGCACCCAGTGAGGTAATAAGGCCAAGTCCAAGGGAAGGAGAGGCTCTCCCATTCTCTTAGTGACATAGTTCTTTACCATAATGGTCACCAAACAGAACAGCTCTGTCTATCTCTGGCTCTGCCTTCTGCTCTAGTGTTTATGGCATTCAGTTCATGTTGTCTTTCTAAGTCATGAGCCTTACAATAAGTGATGCCTTTAGTGACCTCCTACAATAGCTTAATACACCTTTCTGTATGTTTGCTTTTTGCACGCATGTGAAAGAGATTCACTAGAGACATTTAACCAGGCAGTAGACACAGGCAGCCACCGCCATGTGTTTCAGTGAAGGGAGCACCTGTTTTCCTGTGAATCTTAGTAAAGTGTTCCTATGTGGCCTATGGGAAGAAGTAAAGGGGAAATTTCTGAAAAATTTTGTCTACCAAAATGGGCTGTGACATGCAAATTTGAGGTCAGTGACCTCTGTTGAAGCTCTCTGACAAGGTGTAGTGGTTGGAAAAGAACACACTCTCTCCTCCCCCAGCAACAATAACAGAAAGAACTATGTTAGAAGATGCCTTTCCATGCAGTTCTTAATAAACAAGAATGACTGTGTAGGAATCCCCACCTCTCTGGGGTTGGTCTTACCATATTTCACAGGTAAATTCTCAAAAAAAAAAGACATGGTGTTATGTTGGATGATTAACAATTAGGGCAAAATATGATTTCAAAAAATGTCTGTATTTAAAGGTCATTATCTTTTAAAAAAGTTTGATAATGAACATTGTTTATTGTGTTACCAGAGACTATATGAATCTGTAGTTTTGCAGTGGTTGTCACTGATGCCCAGTGAATCCTGTCACTGGGAGCTTATTTATGGCCATGCTATAATCTTAAGCAGAACATAGAGAAGCAGCTATTGTTGATCTAGTTATTAGACATAAGCACAAAGGGTTAGGAGCTTCCAGGGCATTATTCATTGACAATAATCTGCAGCCTGCTATGAACAATGCTGCATACTGTGCAAATATAGTGAGAATGCCTTCATAAATAATTGCCAGAAACACTAGCAGTGCCAAGGCAGATAGAATATATTGATGGCAAGTTAATGTGTTAGGCCCCTGGGTTTGTGTAATTGTGCAAGCTGATTTACCCCAGGCGAAGGGAGAGAATTGTCTCAGCTAACTGTAGCTTTTGGAGTCCAAAATCCTGCCCATCTTCATCTAGCTCTTGGTCTTAAGATAGATCCTTATAATGATGCAATTTGCTTGGCTTCTACTGAATTTTTATTTTGTGAGATACAGTGCTGTTGTTTTGCTTATAATGGTGATGGGAATGGAAAGTGTTTTCTCTTCTCATAATTACCTTCTATCAACAACAGAAATGGATTTTTAGTCTGTCCAGAAATGTCAACATGTACTTACTTTTCAGGCTCATTGTATGTATAGGAAGTAGTAGCTTAAACCCATTGCTCAATTGATGCAAAATAGCATCACTCACACATTCAAGCCACAGCCTTGAGATGGGAAAATGAGAAATAAGATTACTTACAGGAAATGCCTTTCCAGAATGTCATCATGTAGTACACGTTTGAAAGATCAGAGAAAGGGGTTCCACTGGATTGTCCGTACTGAGGGTGATTTTTCTCCTAGGGTCATATCAAAGGATGATGTGGTAGGTAAAATAATGGTCCCACAAGTACACCTGTATCCTCATCCCTGTAATTTGTGAATGTTTTATTACATGACAAACAGCACTCTGCAGATGGTATTATATTAAGAATCTCGAGATGGGGAGATTATCCTGAATTGTCTGAGTGAACCCAATGTAATTGCAAGAGTCCTTTTAAATACCAGGGGGAGGCAGGACACTTAGTGTCAGAGTGATGTAGCGTGAGAAAGACTCAGCTGGCCATTGCTGGCTTTGAAGATACATAAGAACCACAATGTGGGTACCCTCCGGAAGCTGGAAAAGACAACAGATTCTCCCCTAGAGGCTCTACAAGGAGCTCAGTCCTGGCAACATCTTGACTTGGGTCCAGTAAGACTGATGTCAGATTTTCATTTCTGGAAATGTAAGGGAATAAATTTGTGCCCTTTTAAGTCCCTCTACTAATGATAATTTGTCACAGCAGCAGTTAGCAACTAGTACTTAAGACCATAATAAATTCATACCCACATACACATTCTATGAAGAAGGTGATCAGGATCATGGTCATGTACTTAGTTGCATTAAGGAACTATTTACCAAATGACTGCTTCATGCCAAGCCTGTGTTTGGGCATTTGTGATAGATCAGTGCATGATTTATGATCATCAATTTATTCTCAAAAAAACTATTTAGTGCCCACCATTTGCTCCTAGGGATACATGGGTAAAACAGATAAGATTCTTGCCCACAGATAGTTTATACTCTTGTATAGCAGAAAGCAGATAAAAAGCAAGTAAATATATAAGGTAGTTACAAGTTGTGTTAAAGTGCTATAGAAAAATTAAGAGCTGAACTGAGGTCATCTGGGTAGAGAAAGCCTTTATGAGGAGGAGGTGACATTTGAGCTGAGACCTGAAGCACAGGTTGGAAGTGGTCTTGATTTGCTAAGCTCAGACATGGAATATCCCTGGCTTGAGGGAAAGAAAGGGCAAAACTTTCAAAATGGGCATGTACGCTTCACAGCAAGGGAGATGGTGGAGGAGCTGATAGAATTTGGACCATGCAGGGCTTTTAAGGCCATGCTAAAATTTGGATTTTATTCTGAGGAAAATGAGAAGCCAGTGGAGGGACATTTTAAGTGTTGAATTCCATTATCTAGTAGATGTTACAGTTCATGGCTTGCCCCTGCACTCATTCAAGCACTTTATTAGTATTATCTGGATTTTGAACCAAAAGTGCATTTAGACATCATCAGCTTGATTCCTCACAGTGGAAACTGCTGCCCACATTGGCTGATTCACTTGTCTGAAGCACACATGTCTCTTGGCTCTCGTTCCTACCCTTTGTACGGCGTCACCCACCGCCTGTGCTCAATTTTACCAAGTTTTCTTCAATATTGGTCTTTCTCTCTGTTCTTCCTCCTTTTAAGTGAAATCATGTTGGAACAAAGATCTATTGTGTAGGTACTAAGGAAGTTCCCATTATTGCTGGAACTAGGCTCAGAAATTAGAAAGAATTCATGAGAAATAACCCTCTACTCTGCTCTTCTTTGTGACCTTGTGTTCATGAATGCCTTATTCTAGATGATTCATATTGTTTTATGCATCAGTTATTTTTAGCAATAACCTGCCTAACTTTCTGATTTTTTTTTTTCTTTCTACTTGCTAGCATTGAAAATTGGATGGTTGGCAGTTGCTAGGCACCAAGCTGGCATCAGGAAGTGGCAATGAAATACACAAAGATTTAAAAACAAACAACCACTTTAATCTTTAGCCACAACTCCAATGTTTTGGATTACATTATCTAATTACTAGTATTCTCCAAATATAATGATTTTTAACGTCAGAAGGTGGGTACATGTGTGAAAGGAGAGATAGTGAGAGAGAGAGGGAGAAAGGAAGCTCTAATAGAATGTTAGCAAGAAAAATAGGATAATATTTTAGCTATCAGTCTTCTTTCCATTGTGTTTATTTAATACAGTTTTTTTTCCCTCCTAATATGTTCATCTGGGTCACTAAAATGTACTTTTATAATTTTTATGTACTGGTTGGAAGGGTAGATAGTAATTTGGAAGGCAAAGTCAAATATACTCCATTTAAATTTTAGTAGACTTGACCATTTCCCAGAAGAGTCCTTCATAATATGGGTAGAAATGGAGTAAATAATTGATTCAATCAATAATACCTATTTTTTGAAAGGTTTTTGCTATAGGGCATGTGTGCTTGCCAGAAAGAGAGAGTCAGAAAACAAATCACCCCCAAAAGGGGGATGACCACACTGCAATCCCTTCTCCTCCATTCTCCTCTCAGGATCTTGGGCATGCATGCCCAAGCACCTGGAGTGAGTTTAAGCCACTGAGTCCAGGACCTGAACCATGTTCGACTATGGGGGAGTCCAGCAACAAAGCCATTATGCCAGTTGCTGGTCCCTGATTCAATCTATAATACCTATTTTTTCCCCCATTTTCATAAACAGCTTCATGTTCAGAACTCCAACCTTCTGACCCTCCGAATTAGTTGATTCATATCTTAAGAATTGTTATCAACTGTACTCCCTTTCTTCCTAACCATTGCTTTTGCGTTCATGGATATTTATAAAGAAAACTTCTCTTGAAGTTCTCTCTTATGCTCTGGAGCATTAGGAAACTCCATGGGGAATGATGCCAACTCTATGTACTGAATTTGTGTCTGTAGTTACAAATGCAAATAACAAATGAGGTGGATTAACTCTATCAGAATTAGCAACCCAGGGCAATACTGCACAGCTGTTGAAAGCATAGCCCCCAAAACCAGACTGCTTGGGTTGGAACCTTGCTCTGTGCTTTATAAGCTGTATGACTTCAAGCAAGTTACTTATCTTCTCTGTTCCTATTTCCTCTTCTTTAAGAGGGAGAAATAGTAGCAGCTACCTCATTAAGATGATTAAGTGAGATGATGTTCATAAAGCTCTTAGAAAAGTGACTGACATATTAAATACTACATAAGCAATTTGGTAAAGTGAAATACAGAGATGTACATGGGAACAATCTCTCATCAGATCCTAGTAATTTATTCCACTTTCTCTCCCATTTCCTTAAACTGCACTTAAAAAAAGGAGCACATTATTCCTATTTTTTTTTATTTTTTAATTAATTTTTAAAATTACTACTCATGTATTAAAACCCTATTTAGATTGTGAAGAGACTTTACCCAGCATAACCTTATTCCTATTTACAGGAAGTCATTCTTTGCTTTGCATAATTCTCAAACGTGTGAATTTTAGTTTCCCATGGTGTATTAACTGAATAATCACATAAAGGGCAAACTTCCTATTAGCATTGTAGTGCACACTCACTATACACATTCAGATATGTATCATGATCACTAACCCAACATGTCACTGCTTTGAAAATTTGTTAGTGATTTGTCAAAGTACATTTGTGTTCAGCTCACATGCAGACAGCATGTAGCTGTGTTGCTCCTCGTCTCCCACTGATAGACCCACAGAACATTTTACAAATATCCACCAAGGGGGGAGCTGGCCAATGAAAATGAAAATGTAACAAAGGAAAAGTGATCGTGAGTTGGATGAACAGAAATGGAGCTATAGAAGAATTAGCTCATTGCAGGAGTGGCTCTCTTTTGAGACAAGTTCTACAACCAGAGGACCTTGGTAAACGTAACCTTATCAATATAAATGAGGAGAAAGGTTGTAACAAAAGCATAAATTTATCTGAAAGTGGCACCTTCATATTAAAGGAACCCTGGGACTTTTTACAAAATTGAAGTCACAAAGGATAAAATGTTTGAAGCTTTTTAAAACTTAGAAAGCTGTATGACAATTCCTCAAAACAGGAAAGCTGCATCTTCTATATCTAAAGTCATACATTGAGGACAAAGAGAAGGAAACACCATTCAAATTACTTTCGTTAAAAAGTACAAATAAATAATGTGAATTCTAAATGGCTCTCACGTTTTAATATCAAAATAATTTCAACTCAGTCTATGCATATCAATAATATCAAATTATATCAAAGTTTAATACTAGTTTATTTTCAATGTACTAATTACGTGCTGGTTTACTCATTTTTAGATTTCTCTATACATTTATAAACTACAGTAAAATATGAAAGTTTTTGAATATCAAGAAAAAATCATAATTTTTCCTATTGATTGTTAATATCTCAGTTTCCATTCCCATGCAAAGTGAAGATTACTTGTACAATCTTGGAGACAGTAATAACCCAATATGAAGGGAGGGAAAAATTCCCAAAGCAAAATGGTTGTACTGGTTGAGAAAGAACCTTGAAATAAGAAAGGTTTTGCTCAAATAAATAGTAAATGATCTTATGCTTGGGATATTTTTGATCCAACTGTAGTCAGCATTAAATAGTGCCAGAGAGGTTTATTTCTTTGGACTAGTGAGAACCAGGGATTCTCTAAATTGACTGAACTACCTAAAGTTAACATTCTCATTTCCTGGTCCTATGCTTTTCATGGGGAGAAGTGAAAGGAGTCTTTCTTTTTCTGTCAGCAATTTAATAAAGCATATTATTGAACATAAATTATATGCTCAATATAGAAAGTGAATTGTGTAAAATTCCACACCGAAGGACACTGAGTCTCAATATTTACCTGAATTAATTCAGAGTATTATAGTCATTTTATCCACTTTTGGAACACAATGGCAGCAGGTATCAACATTGCTATTTATACACCCAATGTGTTTAGATCGAAAGTACACCCAGATAGTTTGGTCATCTGTTTTTCATACATTCTTAGCATTTAAATATAATGAAATCCAATTGAAAATATGTAAGAAGGAATTTCCTCACATTTAAATGATTGCTCATTCAGGATTATATAATACTAACTTTGCCTTGATAAAACTGAGCCAAGATTTAATTTCTATCCTTTAGAAGTTATCTATAAAATTCTATTTAAAAATTGTCTTAAGACAAGTTTATTATGCAAAGATAAAACTATCCTTGATAAATAAAACTTCTCACTAGAAGTTTAAAATCCTGGAAAGTCTCACACTTTTTTTTTTCAGTTCCTTGTCATGGCCCAGACTAGGTGGTGAGATCTGTAGCATAATAGACCATGGTGTTGGAGGTCACATGGTAAACTACAGGTTCAAGGTCCCAGTCTGGTCAACCTGAAATGTGATGGGCGCACCTGTATGTCCAAGATCCTGATGAGCCTGAGGTCTGGAGGAAGGGGTTAGTAATATTACCAGACCTATTATGGATGCCTTCACTCTCTCTCTTCCTGTCTCTGTGTACACACCCATGCTATCATGAATAATAATAAAAAAGTCCTTTGTTATAATCTATCACTGGTGGGCACAGTTACAGTGCAGAAATATTGCATTTTGGTGATGGTTCTAAGAGTAATCGATTAGGAGGGAAGAACACTAACTCCAGAAGTCTCCAATCAAAGAAAGACTTCCTCTGCATTTCTTTGAATGGAGTCACTGTGTTTGTACCCTCCCCTAAGAGGGAGAGAGGGGGATCACACTCGAATCATAAGGAGATCTTTATGATCATCCCTCTTCGACTTCTAACTGATCAGATCAAAATTTTGAAAAATTAGAGTATTTCATTAGGGTCTGAGGCTTCATAACTCTAGTGATTGACTCCTGTTGTCTGACATCCTCTTTTTATGGCTGCTTCTCTTAAAAAGATTCCTTAAATTAATTCCAGTCACACTTTGACTTCATGCTTTTGATTTTACTAAAAGCGAGTTAAAACTGACCGGAACATTTAGAAACAAACAAAACACATAAGAAACACCTAAAATTGTGAATAGTTCTCAATGATAAAATAGTTATTTTTACTCAGAGGAAAAGAAGGAAAATGAAGTACATTTTATCATGAAATCAATAGGCAAAACTTAATAGGTAAACTTCATGAGTTATTAGTGGTAGTATGGCTAAACAACTTCCTCCAACTGCTTGCTTCTTGGAGTGTAACCTAGTGTGTGAACCTAAGTAGAAGAGCATACATATTTGGCAATAACCATCAAAACTAAAAAAAGAAAACCACGTCTTAGTCTTATACGACATCTTGATCATGGAAGGAATAATGTATGTACAAGAACATTTACTGCAGAATCATTTCCAAAACTAAATACTGAAAAATACCATGGGACACAATGTTAAAAATAATAAAATCTCTGCTAAGGTGAGAATCAATTGAATTTCAATTACTAAAATAATCATAAAACAGATATCCATGCACAGGAATTACAAAGGGAATGTTATGAAAATTGTGTTGTGACTCTTGAACCCAACTGCCCAGGTAAAGAACTTACTGAAAGGTTAGACATGAAAGAAAGGATCTATAAGGATATTATTTCTAGAGAGCAAGAAGGAGAGCTATAATAGCTCTCTAAGTCGGCTGAGTAGAGAGGACCACTAAGAAACGTGTTCCTGAAATTGAGTGTCTCAGATTACTTGGCACTGGGTCATGCCCAAGAAATCACAAGTGCCCTGTTGTAGTCCATAGAAACAGTTGCATTGGATATAGCAGCTTTCTGGTTGTCAGAGCAAGGAAGGCAAGGATATTTTTATGCATAGATTCGACCTGTTGGATAGTGGGTATAGTAGAAAGAATTGTGAACTCCCAAAATATGTCTGTATCCTAGTCCCTGGAGCCTGTGAATATATTAAATTCCATGGCAAAAGAATTAAAATTGTAAATATGGAATTAAGGTTAGTAACAAGACGATGAGATAGGGAGATTATCCTCGATTATCCTGGATCTCATATAATCACAAGGATCCTCATTAAGTGAAAGAAGCAGGCAGGACATAGCATGAGACAGACTCAGTTGGTCATTGCTGGTTTTAAAGATGGAAGAGACCGTGAGTCAAGGACCGCTGGTGGCGTCTAGAAGCTGGAAAATTCAAGATAATAGCTTGAACCTCCAGAGGAAGTGCAGCCTTGCTGACACTTTGATTTTAGCCTGATGAGACCTGTGTCAAACTTCTGAACTCCAGAACTGTAAGATGATAAAGTGTTACTTAAAGCCAAGTTGATGGTTATGTTATTATGTTATAGTGGCAATAGAAAACTAATGCAGGGATTCTGCACAGGACCTGGACTCTGTCAGTTTGGCCACCTGGAAGTGTGGAGAGAACCTGACAGGACAAAAAGTAAATAAGGAAGTAGTCAGAAGCAATTGTCCAGAAGCTGTACCCAGAATATGCCCAGATCAAGGGAGATACAAGAATTTTTCAACAACTGGCCTGCTCTGGGGAATTCAGGAAAGCATCCATCAAAGAAAGAGCCTGTTTTATACTTCTGTCAAACTGAGAAGGAAGGATGAACATCTTCTGCCTCAATGGAAAAAGATCAATTTTGTTTTTTGAGAGCTTTTTGCTACAGGGTGCGTGTGCTCGCCAGAAAGACAGAGAGAGACAGAGAGACGGAAAGCGAGAAATCACCACCCCTCAGGGGGGATGGCCACACAGCAGCAATCCCACTGGTCCCAAAGATCAATTAGAGAAGCCCACTGCCCACTGTTCAACACAGGCAGGCAACCACCAAATTACAACTTGGCATGAGGACTTTACTTTTGAAAATCCAAGCATTTGACTCACCCCTTGAACTGGGCATTCTAATTTGCATATTGGGATTTAAGGTTATAGGTATAACAATAAAATCATGTGTTCTGCCTAAATCTTCCATAAGGGCAGAAGACTATCACCTTAATCACATAAATATCAAAGGATCAAAGACATCCTGTAAGTTCTGTGTAGTGTATCAGTTACTAGCACAGTATAACACTATAGAACTTGTTATATAATGTTTGATAGATTGTGAATATCGGTGTGATTATCTCCAAAGTATGTCAGTAAGTGAAAAAAGTAAGATGCAGAACAGTACACAGAGAGGACCACTATTCATATCAAATAATAGACTTGTGTTGAGTATCTCTGGAAAAATATATAAGAAACAGGTGGGAATGGTTGCTGTTGCAGAGGAGAGGAACTGAGTGACTAGAGAAAATAGGGAAATAGAAGATTCACTTAATATCTTTTTATTAACTTTTGAATATTTCTCATGCAAATATGTATGTGAAATTTATTAAGATAACAGCAGGAGAAGATGAAAATATCCTAAAAAAAAAAAAACACCCTAAATTAAACTAAAACAGAATAAAACTTAGACTGGCAATGAAAGATTAGTTGGGAACAAACTTACTATTAATAGTTTAAAGATGGAAGGGTGGAAGCAGTCTAGAGATGAGAGCTTCTGTTCAGTAGTTGTGAGAACAGAGGGCTCTGGCAGAGACTTGCTGAGTACCACCAAGGAAATGAGACTGAGGGGCTCTGGATTGGTGGAGGGAGGTGGGTAGGGGGATCAAGTGGAGAACCACTTCTCCCAAGCACTCTATTCTTTGAAAGCCTCATATAAACAAGGTTGTATGTGTAGTCAGTGTACATATACAGTTGAGCCTCATCACTCGAGAATTCACACACTTGATTACTCACTACATTTTGTAACCCCCAAGTCAATACTCTGGTGCTTTTGTGATTATTCATGGGCATATACAGAATGAAAAAAACTTTGTGTCATTGAATGTGCATGTTCTCAGCTGATGCTGAACATGGTGACACTGCCTTCTTATTTCATTTATCATGCTAAATAAGTGTTCTTTTTGTGGTATATTTAGTGCTACCCTTTTCACATTTTTTGTGCTTTTTGTTGGTGATTTCACCACTCAAAATAGTCTGCAAGTATAGCACTGAAGTGCTGTCTAGTGTTTCTTTTTTATCTTTTTAAATTTATATTTAATCTCTGTGCATCTTTACAGTATACACCATGGTTTTTCCCAGCATGGATACAGTGCATATTGGTCAAGTCAAAGACATTACCATATACATTATCATTAACTGATAACTTTTCATTTTTGTCTATTAAATATTTTGTTTGTTTTATCTCTGATCCTCTCCTTCCCATTTCCTAATACCCACTACCTTTTATCCACCCCTTCCTGTACCATTTCTAGTATTCAGGGTTGGTCTCCCTGCTATTGTAACTTCCAATATTTTTGTTTCTGCTATAGAAGTCAGGCATTTGGTATATATTAAGCAGGGACATACAATGCCTGTCTTTTGTAGTCTGACTTGTCTCATTTCAAGCAAATCTTCCATATATGTACACTTTGTATCGGATATCAGAGTTTCATTGTTTATTATCACTGAATAGTATTCCATAGAATACATGTTTCAGAGTTTTTCAATCCACTCATGTGTTCTTGACATTTGGATTGATTCCATGTCCTAGCAATTGTAAACAATGCTCCAATAAACATGGATGTGCATTTTTCTTATTGAGGGGTTTTCCTATTTTTTTGGTAGAAACCTAAGAAAGGAATTACTGGGTAGTATGGTAGTTCTATGCTTCTGAGGAACCTCCATACTGTTCTCCATAGTGGTTTTACTAATTTGCATTCCCACCAATAGTGTAAGAGGTTTCTTTTTTTACTGTAGCCTCACCAGCACTTATTCATTTTTTAAAAAATCTTAGCTATTCTGTGAGAACCCCAGTGGCATCTCATTGTGGCATCTCATTAGCATTTCCATTATGATAACGATGTTGAGCTTTCTTTTATATATATGCTTTTGCTGTTTGTGTGTCTTCCTTGGAAAGTTGTCTGTTCAGTTTATTTGTCCATCTTTTAATTGGATTTTATTTATTTATTTTTGCAAGCTACTTGAGTTCCTTGTATATCCTGATATTACTACCTTATCTGAGGCATAGTTTGAAAATATATTCTCACATTCTGAGGGTTGTCTCCTAACTGTAATTATTACTATTATTATTGTTATTTTATAATAATAATACTAATACTAATAATAATAATAATTATTATTATTTTTTTATTATTATTTTGGTGTAAAGAAGATTTTTTAGCCTACTGTAGTCCCACTTGTCTATTTTGGGGATTATTGACTGTGTTTTCAGGATTTTATTTAGGAAGTCTTTGCCTAATTCCATACTCCAATTTCCCCTGTGTTTTCTACCAGTTGTTTGAGGTTTTATGTTTAGATCCTTGATTTATTTTGAGGTGGTTTTTGTAAGTGGTGGAGAAAATGGCAGTTTCACTTCTCTGCAGGTGGATATCCAATTTTTCCAGTGCCATTTGCTGAAGAGATTTTCTTTTCCCCACTTGTTTGTCTTGTTCTCTTTGTCAAAAATCTGTGGACTATATGTTTTGGGGTTTATATCTTGGCTCTTACATCTGTTTCATTGGTCTACCTGCCTGCTTTTGTGCCAATATCATGCTGTTTTGACTATCACAACTTTGTAATATATTTGAGGCCAGAAAGTGAGATGCCTCCTACTTTATTCTTTATGCTTTGGTGATATGGGGCCTTTTATGATTCCAGGCAAATTTTATTGGATTTTCATAAAAGTCATGACATATTTGTTCTATGTTTTTCAAAAGTCATTTATTTATACAAAGAACAAAGATCAATCAATGATACATTGCCCATTTTGTTTGATAACCATTTGCTATCTTTCAGTGAGATTCTTAATTCCTCATTCATAGAAGGACCTGTCTTAATCAATGAAAAACTGAATAGGTGCTGATTTAAAGCCTCATCTGAGATCAGGCAAAATCAGGTGCGTTCAGGGTGATATGGCCATAGACTACAGTCTCATCTGAATTGAACATTATATGATGCAAGGAATTTTGAAGAGAGTGAAACAAGTGGAAGTCTTCAGTGCAAGGTCAGATGAGTATGGTGGGTGTGTCAACACATCTCATCCAAGCTCTAATATTTTGTGATGGGTGATCCAACTTGTGTGTGGTCTCAGGTTGTCATGATAGAGCACAACCCCTTTACAATTAATGAGCTCTGGATATTTCTGGATGATGGATTCATTCAAACTGTCTAATTATTGACAAGTACTCATTTGAATTGATTCTTTGGTTCCTTGGTAAGAGTTCGGAAAAATACTAGAAAAACTCCTACTGCACTGAGAGCACGACTTTCCTCTGAATGTCTACTTTCAATTTCATTTAAGGCAAACCATCATGTTGAAACCAAGACTGTTTACACCCCACATTGTTGTAAAAAATCCACTTCTCATGACCAATTATCAGTTGCTTCAAAAGAGGATTCTTTTCCTCATGTTTAATTAGCATATCACAGATGTTTATACATGCTGTCAAATGAACTTCTTTGAGTTCATTAGAAATCCAAATATCAAGCTTCCTTACATAGCTCAGCTGTTTCAGGTGGTTGTAAGAGCTTGAATGATGGATGTTTAATATTTCTATAGTCTCTCATGTTGTGTAGCATGCGTTTGACTTTTTATTTTGTTATCATCAGCCTTGGTGGGTCTCCTTGACTAGGAGTGTTATTGAGATCAAAATCACTGGCATGAAATTTTGTGAACCATCATTGCACTGACATTTCTTGTAGAGCATTGTCACTATAAACTTATGCAACTTTTCAGAAGCTTGTTGCATATTCCTTCCTTTATGGAAGTAAAACAGTAAAACCATGGCAGAATTGCACAGTTTGGTTTTCCATTTTCAACTTGTAAGATCTCCAAAACTCAACCAAATCACTCAACTTATTTTTAGAATGAAGATAGAACTGTCAGCTGTCAGATGACATAGCAATAACATAGATGCAAATGACTCTAGAACTTCCAAAAATGAACTGGTGCCATCTGTTGCAGAAATGTGTCATGACTTTTCTGACAACCCAATATGATTCCTTTTTCTATTTCTTTAAGGAATATCACTGGTAGTTTGATCAAAATTACATTGAATTTGTACATTAATTTGGTTAGGATTAAAATTTTGTTTATATAAATTCTTTCAATCCAGGAACAGGGGATGTATTTCCACTTTTTTGTACCATTTCCAGTTTCTTTTTCAATTTTTCATAGTTTTTCTTCAAGTGGTCTTTCGCTTCTTTGGTTAGGTTAATTTCTATGTATCTTTCTTTTTCATGGTTATTGTAAATAGGATTGTTTTCTTCAATTCTACCTCAGTTTGTTCATTGTTAGTATATGAAAATGCAAAAGACTTTTGTAAGTTGATTTTGTGTCTTGCCACTTTACTTTATTCCTTTATTACTTTCAGAAGTTGTTTTGTAGATTCTTTTGGATTTTCTATGTATATAATCTTTTGCAAATAGAAATAGTTTCACTTCTTTTCCTATGTCAATACCTTTTGTTTGACTCTTGTCTGATTGCATTGCCTAGGACTTCCAACACTACATTGAAGAGGATTGAATAAAGTAGACAGACTTGTCTTGTTCCAGTTTTTAGTGGAAAAATTAATATGATGTTAGCTATAGCTTTTGTTGTGTTGAAGAATGTCAATTTCTGTGCCAGTTTTGCTGAGAGTCTTAATCATGAAGGGATGTTGTATATTATTGAATGTTTTTTCGTATCGATTGATATGATCATATGGTTTTTAATCTTTCCTTCTGTTAATGTGATGTAATGCATTTGTTGCTTTGTAGATGTTGAACCACCCTTGCATCCTTTGAATAAAGCTTACTTTGTCATGGTGCAAAATCTTTTTAATGTGTTGTTAGATATGATTTGCTAGTATGTTGCTGAAAACTTTTGCATCTGTATTCGTTGTGATATTGGTCTGTAGTTCTCTCTGTCTCTCTCTCTCTTTCTGTTATTTCCTTGTCTGTTTAGGGGGCTTTGTAGAAGGAATTTGGAAGAGTTTCTTTCCTTTGGATCTTTATAAATAGTTTGAAAAGAATCATAGTTAGTTTTTTAAAAGTTTTGTAGAATTCAGAAGTGAAGCCATCTGGACCTGGGTTTTTCTTTGAAGACAGGTTTGATTACATTGTGGCCAGAAAAAAAATGCTAAATATAGTTTCCATACCTTTGAATTTATCAAGCTTGTTTTGTGCCCTATCATGTGGTCAATCTTTGAAAATGTTTTATGTAGAGGGGAGAAAAAAATATGTATTTTGTGATCATTGAGTGGAATGTTCTATAAAGGTCTGGCAAGTCCATTTCAATTATGGTATCATTTAGATCCTGTATCTCTGCTTATTTTTTGTCTACAAGCTCTGTCCAGTGGCGAAAGTGGAGTGTTGAGATTGCCAATGGTTAGCATGGTACAGTCTATCTCGTTCTTTAGATCTAGCTGTCTTTCTTTTTTTAAATTTATTTTAATTAATTAATTAATTATTTAAAATTATTATAATCATAATCTTCTTTATATTACATTGGGTTACTTATAATTTTACAGTGTATTGCATTGCTTTTTCAAAAGGGAATGTCATGCATGTCAGTCAATACAGAGACATTGATCTCCCCACTTCATCATTCAATATCTTTTCTATGTTTTTTCCAATCATTATTATTATTATTCTAATTATTTTTTAAAACAGTCAATCACTATTTCTCATTTTGCTTGTAAAAAGACTTTACCCATCATGAAATACTTCTCAGACCAATCCAGTTGAGTTTTATACATTCACTACAGCTTATAAAATTATTATAATCATAATCTTCTTTATATTACATTGGGTTACTTATAATTTTACAGTGTATTGCATTGCTTTTTCAAAAGGGAATGTCATGCATGTCAGTCAATACAGAGACATTGATCTCCCCACTTCATCATTCAATATCTTTTCTATGTTTTTTCCAATCATTATTATTATTATTCTAATTATTTTTTAAAACAGTCAATCACTATTTCTCATTTTGCTTGTAAAAAGACTTTACCCATCATGAAATACTTCTCAGACCAATCCAGTTGAGAATACTGTCTTTCTATTATGTATTTGAGTACTCTGGTGTTGGGGTTGTAGATATTTATAAGTGTTATATCTTCTTGATAGAAAGCCCTTTTAGTATTATGTAGTGACCTTCTATGTCTCTTCTTTCAATTTTTGTCTTCCAGTCTATTATTTCTGATGTCAGTATTACAACTCCAGGCTTCTTTAGATTTACATTTGCATGGAATATCTTTTTCCAGCCCTTCACTTTTAGTCTGATTTCTTTATCAGTGAAGTGCCTTTATTGTAGATAGCATATAGAGAGCTCTTGTTTTTAAATCCATTCTACAGTCTTTGTCTTTTATTTGGAGAGTTTAATCCATTAACATTCAGTGTTATTGTCGATATTTTCAGACATTTTGTAAGCAATTTTGTAAGCTGTTTTCTTGGTTACTTTGTGTTTTTATTTATTTATTTTTAAATTTCTGTTTCTCTCTCTAGTTTTTTTTGATATGGTACTCCTTTTAGTACTTAAAGAGCTGGTCTAGTTTTGGTAAATTCTCTCAGTTTTTGTCTATCTGAGAATTATTTATTTGTTCTTTCTATTTGAAGGATAATCTTGGTAGGTATAGGTATAGCCAGGTATATTTCTTGGTTGAAGTTGTAATGTCTTTAATATGTCTTCCCATTCTTTTTTTTCCTGTATTGTTTCAGTTGAGAGTACTGGTATCAGCATAAAAGAAAAACCTTTGTAAGTAACTTGATTTTTTTTTGAGAGTCTTTTTTTTTTCTTTGATTTGTACCAATCTTGCTATGATGTGCCTGGGTAGGGGAGATCTTTTTATGTTGATTTTATTTGAAGTTCTTTTTATTTCTTGGGTCTGAATTTCTCCATATTTCTCTAGATTTTAAAAAATTCCAGATAGTATTTACAGAAGTTTTCAATACCTTTACCAATTTCTTCATCTTTCAGAATACTCATTATATGGATACTTGGGCATTCATGATATCTAGAATTTCCCTTATGTTATTCTGATTTGGGGGAATTTTAAAATTTCTTTTCTGGTGGTTTGCTCTATGTTGGAGACTTTATCTTCAAGGTCTTTCTTCTACATGGTTCAATCTGGTGTTAATTGTTTCAAGGGTGATTTTAATATTCTTATAATGTATCCTTTATTTCTAGAAGTTCTGTTTGATTCTTTTTTAAGGAATCTATTTCTTCATGGCATTTATCTTTCAAATCCTGAAATGATTTTCTCTTTTCCTGGAATTGAGTGTTTTCTCTTGCACCTCATTGAGTTTTATCACAACATATATTGAGAATTCTTCAACTGACATTTCTGTGAATTCTTTTGTGCTGTGTATTGTTGTTGAGGGGTTATTGTGTTCCATTGGGGAACATATGTCTTTTTCTCATATGTCTTCTATCTCTGCATTGGTTTTTGCTCATCTGAATGCAGTATTCAGTTCTTCCTACTTACTGAAATAAATTTTGTAATATCAGAAGAGGGAATTTCACCCTTAGACCCCAGGCACGTTAGAGGGCTCTGTCTTCCATATCAGAGCACATAAGACTTATGTAAATAACTTCAGGTAGTTGGCTCCTCTTATCAACCTTTCAGCTCCCGATGAGCTGGGGATGAGGTAAGGAGATAGGGCTTAGAAAAGAGGCTCAAATCATGTGTTGCATACAGCATAGCTTGCAGGCCGGAGGACCACCAGTTCCAAAGGCAACCATGGGGGTTGGGCTAAACCCACAATGAGAGGGATTTCAAGACTGGAACCTAGGTTTCCCAGTGGGTGGGACTCAAGAAGCAAGAAGCACAGCATGGCAAGAGGGCTCCAAGTTCCAAAGGCAAATCCAAGGGGCTGGGCTGCACCCATGACCAGGGACCTTTCGAGACTAGAACCCAAGTCTCACTGTCTAGTGTTTCTAAGTGCAAGAAAGCTGTAATGTATCTGCCAAGAAAATATATGAGTGTACGTTTTGCATGCTGTTGGCTGTGAGTTTGATGTTAATGAATCGATAATTTGTATTAAATAAGGTGTTTTACAGAAATGGACATAAAACAAGACTATATATAAATTGGTTGATGACAAGTCTATAACTAGAGGCTTGCATGAAACAAACTATATTTCCCCAAGGAGAAATGATTCAGTATTCACTAATTCAAAACACAACTACTATAAGTAATTAGACTCAATTTTGTGCACATGTGTGTATGTGTGTGTGAGAGAGTATTAAGTTATCAAATACTGAAATATTCTACAGTCTTCTAATTGTGTTTTGGAAATTTGTTGTTCAGATATGCCCAGAGAAAAGGCAGAACATTCCTATCTAGTTGTAGGAGAAATACTCCTTTTATGAAAGATAGGAGTTTCCAGTAGCACCCATCCTAATGTAGCAGAATTTAGATCTGGGACTGTGATAAAATATGCTGGATCTCTTTCAGAAAGGAGAGAGTTTGGGGCACCATTGGGTGTGTACATCTCAGATGATCAAATCCTCACTGACAGGAATATTTGCTAGAACCCAGGAGAGAGGAGGCAGTAGAAGCATACTCTCCACAGCTTGTCATAATTGAAAGGCATTCTTCTGCTTCAAAAGGTGACTGTTCTGTGTCATATTGACACCAATGGAGTAGTGTCAGTAGTGGGAGAAATGAGTGACCTGGGTAGTATGCCTACAACTTAGGGCAAGGTAGAGGGTTTGGGGGTGTAAGCTGGGATTGTGATGCCACGGATGGGTGCAAGAGGGAGGAAGGAAAATGCCAGAGCAGGAGTGACCATGACAAAGGAGTGCCAGTGCCCACTGGAAACTGAGGAATCTATTTAACCACTCATTCAGAAGCCCATGCACAAATACCGTAGAGGCATTCTTAATGAATTTGGGGAAACTTGGGGCAGATGCAAGACAGAGCAAAGTTTTCTGAAATTCTTCTGGAGAGGACAGAATCAGAAAAAATACTTTTTTAAACAGTAATTTTGAGTACCCTTCAGCTCTTATTTAGTGTGTCTTGGGGGAATTATGAATTAAATTATATTAAAATTTTTATATTAAAAAGTTAGATTTTTGTAAACTTCTGTTTAATCTGATTCCTCTATTAAGAGGAATGATCTTCATATTAGGAAGAGTCATTGTGATTAATACAAAAATTAGAATCATTCAGTTTTATGGTGGTTAAGGCAATTATATTCCATACGGCTGACTGTGTGGTTCAAGTCCTGGACCCAGCAGCTTGAAAAACACGCCAGATGTGTGTGAGTCCATCCCCCAAATCTTCTCTCTCTCTCTCAAGTGAGTGCATGTGACCTATAGAAAATTTAAAAAGAAAAAGAAAAGAAGGAGGAGGAGAAGAAGAAGAGAGAAAGAAAAGAAAAAGAAAGAAAGAAAGAAAGAAAGAAAGAAAGAAAGAAAGGAAAGAAAGAAAAAGAAAAGGAAGAAAGAAGAGAAAGATAGAAAAAGAAGTCAAATACCAATATGGGGAGGGATTATTACAGCATATTTCTCTCGTAATGAGGGAATTATAATATTATTGTAGAATAATTATAAATGGTTTTTGAACATTTATGGAAAGTGGAGAAGGGTCTATAAAACTTTTTTTTCCTTTTTAAAGTTTTGTTAAGAGGAAAAAGGTCAATTATGGGATTATAAATGTTATTTTAGTGTTTAATATACTCTCAAAAAGGATTTAAGGAAGCATTTCAGATCACATAGAGCTAACATGGATTTTTCAATAATATGTAATATTATTTTAATACTCTTGAGTACCCATTAAAGTCTAAATTTCTTTACAAACGAGTTGGAGAAATTACTTTGAGGATAATAATTTGGCAGCTGTTCTCAAACAAATCAGATGGCCCTATTCTTTTCAACTTTATTGTCAATAACTTGAATAAAGACAAAAGCAATTTATCTCATTTTTGAGTGATACAAACATACAGTTCTGAAATATGAACATTATCAACAGAATAAAATGAAGAGTCAAAAATCAACAAGATACACATCAACAGAAATAAATATAAATGACCATATATATGTTTAAAACATTAAATGCAAAGTACAGATTTTGGAAACTTATCTTAGTGAAAATTAATGTTAGGTTTTATTTGATCATTACAACAGTGGATATGGATCATGAAAAAGCTAATGAAATCTTGCTTTGCATAAGTGAAAGTTTAGTGTCCAGTAAAAGTAAAAGAAAAACTCATTGTTCTCTGAATAGAATAGACTATATCAAAATACTGGATTCAGTTTTAAATGAATAAACACATTCATTATTCATAGAATAACCAATATCATAGCCATCAAGGGATATTTAACTTGGAAAACAGAAAAAAGTAACTGGTACACAATAGCTGTAGTTAATGTTTGGCAGACAGTCATTAGGCGGAAGTACTGGATTTGTTTTCTAGACTTTTCAGTGAAAATATTTACCACAGGGTGATGTGTAGATTGCTGGAAGCTTGTGATGAGAGATGAGGCTATAGGAAGGATCCAAGGCATGAAGGAGTAAATCATGTAAAGGAGGTAGATGATGGGCCAGCTGGTGGTGTGGTGGTTAAGGCCACCAGATCTCACATGGCTTATTGCACAGTTTTAGTCCCAGAGCTGGTGGCCTGTGTGTGTGTACTTCTGTGTGTGTGTCCCCAAAATCCTGAAAGGAGAGAGAAATGGAGAAGAAGGGATTGTGGTGTGATCACAATTGGGAGGTGGGGGATGCTTTCTCACTTTCACTCTCTCTGTCTTTCTCTTTCTTTCTCACTCTCTCTCTCTCTCATACACACACACACAAACACACAAACACACACAAGCACATACATGCATGTGTCCTCTGACAAAAATTAAAAAAAAAAAAAACAAAGAGGGTGGATGATAAATAAAACACAGAAGGCTATATGCAGAAGACAAGCAGGAACACATCTGTAGTTTGGAAGGATTGATTGACCTGCTCAGGGAAAGCAAAATCAGACATACAAAGATGATGCTGTAAAGAGGGTTATTCCACTGTGGTTTTGATCTGCATCTCTCTTACAATGAGGGATGATGAGAATTTTTTTATATGCTTTTTGGCTATTCATATGTCTTCCTTAGAGAGTGTTTTTTTTTTTTTTTTTTTTTTCAGCTCATTCTCCCATCTTTTAATAGGGCTTTTTCTGGACAGCAGCTTGAATTCCTTGTGTATTCTGGTTATCAGTTCCTTATCTGGTGCATAGTTTACAAAAATATTTTCACATTATGAGGGCTGTTGATTCACACTAATTACTATATCTTTTGCCATGCAGAAACTTCTTAATCTGATGTAATCCTACTTGTCTATTTTGGGGATTATTGACTGTGTTTTGGAGGTCTTATTTAAGAAGTCTTTGCCTACTTCAGTGTCTCTAAGAGTTTCCCCAGTGTTACCCAGTAGCAGTTTTATGTTTGAGGTCTGAGGTTTAGATCTTTGGTCCACCTTGAGTTGATTTTTGTCAAAGATGAGAGGTAGGACTTCAGAATCATCTTCCTGCAGATGGATATCCAGTTTTTCCAGAACCATTTGCTAAAGAGGTTTTCCTTTCCCCACTGGATTGACTGGCACCCTTTATCAAAAATCAGTTGGGGGAACCAGCAGTTAGTGTAATGGCTATGTCGCTGGACTCCCACGTAGTCGACCACGGTTCTCATCCTGGACCTGGTGGCTTAAAACTCACGCCGGGCGCATGTGCATGCGTGCCCAGGATCCCGAGAGGAGAATGGAAGAGAAGGGATTGTGGCGTGACCATCCCCCCGGGGGATGATTTCTCGCTTTCTGTCTCTATGTCTCTGTCTGTCTGGCTAGAGCATGCGCCCTGTATTGAAGACCTCTCCAAAAAAAAAAAAAAAAAAGATTTAAAAAAATCAGTTGGCTGTATGTCTGGGAGTTTATTGCTGGGGACTCTATTCTGTTCCATTGGACCGTCTGTCTATTTCTGTGCCAATACCATGCTGTTTTGATTACTACACCTTTGTAATATATTTTTGAGTTAGGGAGTGAGATGCTGTCGACTCCCTTATTCCTGTACAGGATTGCTTTGGCAATACAGGGTCTTTTATGATTCCAGACAAATTGTATGATTGTCTTTTCTAGATCTGTGAAGAATGTCTTCAGCATTTTGATTGGGATTGCATTAAATATGTAAATTTATTTGGGTAGAAGTGTAGTGAAAGGAAAACTCTCCTACACTGCTGATGGGAATGTAAATTGGTCCAACCACTCTGGAGAAAAATTTAGAGATTCCTTAAAGACCTACAAATAGAACTACCATACAATCCATCAATTCCATTTCTTGGTGTCTACCCAAAGGACAGAAGAATTCTTAATCAGAAAAGTGCTTGTACATCAATGTTTATTTAGGGATTATTTGCAATTGCTAAGACATGGAACCAACCCAAATGCCAATGAACAGATGAATGGATTGAAAAACTGTAGCACATACACTCTATGGAATACTCCTCAGCCATAAACAAAACTAAACTAAACTAAACAAAAAACAACAACCAAAGCAAGATCCTGGATTTTGACAGAAAATGATGAATATGAGAGATTTACTGCTGAGTGAAGCACGTCAGGAGGTGAAGGAGAGACATTTTATGTCTCCACTTCATATATACTGAGTGTCTGCACTCTATTGTCGAAACTGAATGATTGAAGACTATAGAAACTAAGTAAATGGTTGTGAACACCACATACAGTGTGGAAAGAGGGTGGGCGAAAGAGTAGAGGAAGATAACTTTCTAGTATGGTGAACTGGACTGGTGAGAGATGTACACATGTTGGAATATTCATTCACTTTGTAAGCATGTTAGCATGAGTGAATGTATAAAAGAAATAGAAATAAAAAGAATAAAAAAAGAGGGTTCTTCCATGAGTGGTGTCTAGATAGAATAACTTCTAAGACTGGATTCTCACTACAAATGTACAACTTTCAAGAAAATTGAAACACTGCTTAATTGCTTTTTTTAGTTCCTCTTCTAATTACAGTAAAGTCTACATTTACATATCCTTCACAATAATTCAAAATTCAAATTTAGAGATAAGCAGAAGTACAATGAATGAGAAAAACACTATAATAAATTATAAACTAGAATTTAAGTAGCAAAAGAAAAAAACTAAGCATAAAACAATTCAAAATCTGCATGTAACAGGTTTTAATTTCTGAAGTTCTAGCAAATAAGCTTATTCATACATGGAGAAAAATTGGATTGCTAATGATTGATATCATCATCACCATCAACAAAAAATAACAATTTAGCCCCTCAAATCTCTATGAACACTACCAATATGGTATACTTTTCTTTTCCTTTTAAGTAGTTACTAGAAAAATAGAAGAGATGGTAGATTCAGAATAACCAACATCATATCTTGCCAAAAGATGGATTTATTTATTACTTGCTTTGATTAAATAGCAAATTTAAGTAGGGTCTAAAGTTTCTTTCTCAACTGGAATCACCTATTTTCCATCTTAGCTTTATTAGTGATATCTGTTAATGGCTATCAGTGTGTGATTTTGGCTTTTTATACTAGTGCAAGAACATGTGACCAGACAGTACTTTTATGTGCCATTGTTTATAGACATTACAAAAATGACTGGAGATAGAATTACACAGTAGTATGAAGATTAGATTAACAGAAGGTCCAACTGATAAGAGTCATGGTTAAGCAAGGGTATGCTGGCACCAGTATGAGTGTGTTTGATCTTGATTCTACTATTTGCAAAGGTATGTGACTTGGTGTGAATTACTGAATGTTTCTGTATAAATTTATTTTTCTGTCACATGAGCTAGGATAATTGAAAGGATAAATAGGTTGAAATAAGGTGTTTTATAGCTGTACCTGGTACATAGCGGAGTGTCAAATTGTTTTAGCTGTTACTCAGTCTTGGGCTCTACTCAAGTAGATATTATGCAGATCAAGATTATTAACTTCTTGGGATTTAGGTTCCATGTCTCTAAAATAAGTGGACTAGATAGCAAATGATCCTCCCAGGTCTCCTTAGTTAATATAGTCATTATTTCTTTAAATATCCTCATCTATTAGTTATACATTGACTGCCTATTATGCACAAGGAAAATTTATATAGATATTTTATTGACTTTCAAGTGTTTATAAAATATAAAGAAGATATAATGTAGAGCTATAATCTTGATGCCAACTGTATGGGAAAACTTTTGTATACTCTTTGTTTTGTATAAGGTTCAAAGAGAGCAAGAGTATGAAAAACAAAGGAGAGGCATTTGGGCAGAGATAATACAGACAGCAGAAGCATTATGGTACGAAAGGAGAAAAGTAATGTAGGAATGGGCACATACCAGTTTCATGTGGTGAAGGGTTCCTGTAGAAAAATCAGACGACTTGGTTGGAAAGAAAAGTTGGGCCATATTGTAGAGCCTACAGAATGCTTGTCTGAGAAACATAATTATTCTTTTTTTTAAAAAAGTAAGCTGTTGAAGAATTCAGAGCAGCATCACAGTCCTGGTATCATGAGAGCAAAGGGAGTGCTGGATAGAGGAGAGCAAGAGGAGCCACCCTCATTGGCATCCTTCTCATGAAATTGTTGTGTCAGTACAGCCTCCTTGGAGCCAGCAATGGTCCCTGTGTATACCCTGTCTCTTTCCTCCGTGTTCCAGCTAGATAGGTCTCCTTTCCAAATACCTGAACGTACCATAACTCTATTTCCTTTTATAATGCTAGAAAGAATTGTGAAGACTGAGTGGTTTGTTATCTTGGGAACCAGCAGTTGGAGTAATGGCTATGTTGCTGGACTCCCATGTAGTCAACCGTGATTCGCATCCCTGACCCAGTGGCTTAGAAGTCACGCCAGGCACGTGTGCATGCGTGCCCAAGATCCCGAGAGGAGAATGGAGGAGAAGGGTTTGTGGCGTGACCATCCTCCCGCGGGGTGATTTCTTGCTTTCTGTCTCTATGTCTCTCCCGGTCTGTCTGGCGAGCACACGCACCCTATAGCAAAAACCTCTCCAAAAAAAAAAAAAAAGAAAAAAAGAAAAAAGAAAAAAAAGTAGAAAGACTGGGTGGTTTGTTACCTATTCTAACTTGAGGTAAAAAGACTGTTACTGACTGTTTTGACAATTTCATTAAAATTATTTCATCTTTAAATGTATTATTTTAAATGTTAAAATAGAATATTTCATTCCTTATTTAAGCATTTCGTCCTTCTGAAGCACTTTGGAATGATCCAAATTGAAATTAAAACAGTACACTAATCACCTACTATAACCCCATTTCTGCTTGTTGACCTACTCATTCATTAGGAACTGCATCCTCATACCTGTTTTTTCTCTGACCCCTCTCACTATCCTTGGTGAACTCAGTTAGTGCTTTTCTGAATCTTCTCTGAACTGTGCAAACATCTCTGTTAGCATACAGGTTGTATCATCTACCTTCCTCCAAAATGGAGAACTCCTCAGGGGTTGTCCACAGACAATTGGCTCTTTCTCTTAGGTTCATCATGGTTTCTTTCTTCCCCACACCAAGGATTCAGTGCACTCATAGCAACTCCTGACCCTGTGTACCAATGGCCTATACCAGCCTCAGCTTCTAGAAGTTTCTCTAGGCTTTTGATTATCCTACATTCTTCTCAAAATGTTTCTATCCTATGACCCAATCCAAACTCTGTAACTAACAACTAGCTAATCCAATAAGACAATTCATTATAAAATGTTATCAGGCAATGGTTTGAAATGTATGTTATTGATATATGCTAATATTTGTCTTAAAAATATAACTACTGGAATCCCCATAGGATGTCTTTTGCTAATAAGTATCTTTTGGGGCAGACAAATAATTTTCCTTCTTAGATGTCATCACTATAAGGTTAGTTTGGGAGCTAACTTGCCTCAGATGAAATCTCTGTTACTTTCTAGTTGTGTCACCTTTGGCAAGTTTTTTTTTTCTTTTTAACTCTTCTGTGAATTTTCCCATATATAAACTAAAGGTAGTAAGGGAAATTACTTTCTAGGTTTGTCCTGAAGTGGTAAGAATTAATGTGAATAGACAGCCCTCAGAATGGGAGAATATTTTTGTAAACGATGCTTCAGATAAAGGATTGATAACCAGAATACACAGGGAACTCAAGTGACTTATCCCCCAAAAAATGATCAACCCAATTAAGGGATGGGAAAATGAGCTGAAAAAAACAGCTCTAAGAAAGACATATGAATATCCAAAAGCCATTTGAAAAAATTCTCAACATCTCTCATCATAAGGTATATGCAGATGAAAACCACAATGAGATACCACCTAACCCTAGTCAGAATGGTGAATATTAAAAAAAAAAATAGAAAAAAAAAGAAAAAAAGTCATAATTGCTGGTGGGGATGTGGTGATAGGGGAGCTCTCCTACACTGCTGGTGGAAATGTAAATGGGTCCAACCACTGTGGAGAACAATATGGAGGTTACTCAAAGATCTACAAATAGAAATACCATATGATCCAGCAACCCCACTCCTGGGTATCTACCCAAAGGACAGGAGAATACTTGGTTGGAAAAGTACACGCACATCTATGTTTACTGCGGCATTATCCACAATTGCTAAGACATGGAACAAACCCAAATGCCTGAAAACTTAAGAATGGATTGAAAAAGTGCGGCATATATACTCAATGGAATATTACTGAGCTATAAAAAAAACAATAAGACCCTGGCTTTGATAGAAAGTGAACAAATATGGAGGATTTACTGCTGAGTGAAGCAAGCTAGGCTATGAAGGAGAGACATTGTACGTCTCCACTTAATATATACTGACTGCACGCTATGGCTGAAACTGAAAGATTAGAGGATATAGAAACATGGAAAATGGTTATAGATACTGGATACAGTGTGGGAAGAGGGTGGGAGAAGGAGGAGAATGTGAGAAAAGACATTAAGGAGGAAAACAGAGAGGCAAGATGTTTATGGAACACAGAAATTATTATCCGTTGATGATAATGTGTATAGTATCCCCAACTGGAATGGTGTGAAATGTATTCATGTTGGAAAATTATCTTTACACGTTAAGCGATGTATCGTGATTGAATGTAAAAAAAAATTAAATACATTAAAATAAAAAAAAAGAAAGGCCCGGCTGTGATTAGCCCTATGTAATTATGAAGCCTACTCTACTGTTTGTGCATGAACTCCTTGACTAGAGAGTTATAATGTGCTGCAGTGAGAATTTTCACTTAAGAAAGTGTGAATTCTTATTTTTTAAAACCCACTGTGTATAGCCATGAATTATGTAAAACAGAGATCTTGAAAGAAAGCACATTTACGTAAATTCTATTTCCTGCCATATATACATATATGTACTTTAGTACCCCTTATCTGTTTTGCTTTCCATACTTTCAATGACCCAGGGCCAACTGTGGTTGTACAGTATAGTAAGATTTTTAATAGAGAGAAGGCACAATCAAATAACTTTTATCACAATATGGTTTTATAATTTTTCTTTTTATTATTAGTTATTGCTGTTAATCTCTTATTATGCCAAATTTGCATATATAGAATATAGTATCTGAAAGGTTCAGTAACTATCACAAGTTCAAGTATCCACTGGCAATCTTGGACTATATACATCCTTGGATAAGGGAAGGACTATCATATATGTATCTGTATATATATAATCTCCATATACTACACACACACGTATACCCATACAATGGGTTTTATGTTTGAAAGAACCCTGCATTAGAAGTTAAATGTATTTCATGTGTACGTATCAGTTCCACCACTTACCAGTAGTAAAAGTATGAGAACTTAGTACCACAGTTGATCTCGAAAGAGAAATAGATCATTACCTGTGTGCTTGATTCACAAAAGCTTGTACATACCAAATGAGTTAAAAATATACTTTGACATGTTATAAAGTGCAGTGCTACCATTAGACTGAACTATTTCGGGGAAGAGGTAGCTCTTTACACAGTGTGTGTCAGACAGTTAGGGCTTACTGTGTGCAAATTGACTTAAGGAGAGTATGTTTGTACCAGACTAGGGCAATATTTTAATATTTATCTTATGGAATGTAGCTACAAGATACGATCTATATACCTATCTATGTCCATATCCATATCTATATCTGTGTATCTGCATAGTAAATTAGAAACCTGAAGGATTCGATGCATTCTTTTATTTCCATCATTATTGAAAATTGTTTTCAAGCATGGGAGGCATTGCGAGGAGAACTCTCAATTACAATACTACTTCAGCAATTTTTTGGACCCACGTGAGTGCATGTCCTCCTCCTTCTGGTGGCAGGGTCTAGACCCCACTCACTTCAAACCACCGCAGTGCTTGTTAAACAAATGGGTGAGTGGGTGAGTATCTTCTACATTCAACCAAAAGAACAACTCTCAAAGTACTCATAATAATCTTGTATCCCCTATTCATGTTTTAAGAGGGGTTTCTTTCATTTGGATTTTTGTTTAAAGAAGACTAGCATGGGAAGAAGCCTTTCTTCAGACTGGTTGTCATGAAAATTGTTTTATATCAATTGTTGTGTTAACAAATTCACAATGCTAATTGCTGCTTTCACCACTGTGGCTTGTTTATTGCTGCAAGATCACAACATAACAAATTTTTGTCTGCCTTAGTCCTCTGACAATGTTCACTGCAGAAATCGAATTAGATGCTATCCCAGAGATGTGTGCACATGAGCCATGGTTAATTGAGAAGAGAAAAATGTATTAGCTAAATTTCATTTTGAGGTCTAAAACATAAAAGCATAGATGACATCAAAGATACCTGACTTAGTCATCATTAATTATTTTCAAATTTAGTAGATAAACCCTTATTCCTAAAATCAATGGAAAATCCGGTAAATGTGCTGTGCATATATATCAGTTGCTTCTTATAAATTCACTTGGACCTAGTTTTACACTTAAAAATTGTGAGATAGAGCTTCATAGTTCTCACTTAAAATAATCTTCATGTATGTATATTTGGAGGTAAATTTTAATATTATTTCAGACCAAGGACATAGCGTAAACTGAAATAATATTTATATTTTCACCCAGGTGAGATCTTACTGGTTTTCCCAGGAGGTTCATTCTGGTCTTAGAAATTACAGTTTACACCTGCCTGTGTATTTTTCATCTTTTTACTTTTTCTTTTTTTTTTTTTTTGAGAGGTTTTTGCTACAGGGTGCATGTGCTTGCCAGAGAGACAGAGAGACAGAAAGCGAGAAATCACCCCCCAGGGAGGATGGCCACGCTGCAATCCCATCTCCTCTATTCTCCTCTAGGGATCTTGGGAATGCATGCATGCATTCCTGGCATGAGTTTAAGCCATTGGGTCCAGGATTCGAACCGTGGTCGACTACATGGGGGTCCAGCGACATAGCCATTACGCTAACTGCTGGTCCCTGTGTTTTTCATCTTGATGCTTAGTGAATGCGATTAGATTTGGGGCTGCTTTTCTTCAAATTTACCCTAAGGCTCTCTCTGGGCAATGTGTCTTTCCTTCCATTCCTAATCCAGGACATTGTGGGATTTCCCTGTTGCTTTTAATTGTTTATTTTTTGTCTTTAATTCTATTCCTTCTAATACAAATACCTTTTATCAGATGATGACTATGAAGTTTCTATTTGATTGTCCCATCTTCACGCTTAAAAATTTTCATTGACTACTCTCCAACTGCTTGGGAATAAAATTCAAGCTTCCTCATTTGGCACTGAAGGTGCTCTATGGTTATGGCAACATCTGTTTTAAATCTGAGCCTGGAGCTAAATGTCACTGAAATAAATCTGATGATGTAGTCCAATAATACACATTTTTCTACGTTGTATATATCCTTGCTTCATGTGATTCAATGTCATATCCCCAAATTAAAATCACTCTATACCCTTCTACTAAAATCCTTTAACTACAGGTTTAACTCTCAAATTCTATATGGCTCTATGTTGTAATTATTTTAAAAAGCTTTCAGTTTATTTATTTCTGAGAGGGAGAGAGAGAGAAAGAAAATGAAAAGGGGGCAGGGAGAGAGAGGAAGAGAAAGGAGAGATATCCCCTATCGAGTCTTTATGCCACTGTCTACTTTCATCCTCAGCTTGCCCAGACCATGGACACATGTACTCAGACCTCACAGACCTGTCTTGTACAGGTCAGCCTGGAACCTGAACCCTGATCTTCCATGTGACCTCCACCACTGCAGAGTGGTGTGTTACTGCTGCATAAGGAAAGCTAGGTCTCTTGTAATTACTGAACATATTCCCTATGTCCCTCTTTACTTTAAAAATATGTGTAAAATGGAGTCATTGTGTCTTTACATATTTGATACAATTTTGTGAAACCATTTGGACCTGGATTTTTGTCTAGGGGAGAAGACTTTAAATAAAGGATTATATTTCTTTAACAGATGAGGGTTATTTGGATTTCATTTTTTTTAGCTTTAGAAATTTGTGGTTTTCAGAAATGCATCCATTTAATCTAGAGTATTAAATTTATTGGTATAAATTTTTTCCTTGTATTTTTCTGTTTGGAGATTACTTTTTGCCTTTAAATTAACTGATCTCTTTTTTTGTAGGATCTAATTTGCTTTTAAGTTCATTCAATGAATTTTAAATCTCAGAAATTGCATTTTGCAGCTCTAGAAATTTAGTTTATTTTATAATTTGTTCCATTTCTTTTCTTGTATTGTTCATAATTTTTAAAAATTCCTTGAACATATATATAATACTTATTGAAAACCTTTTCTGCCTATTTATCCTCTCAGTAATTGTGGGACTTATATAGTGATTGATTTTTCTTATTATGACTCATAGTTCCCTGCTTCTTTGCATATCTAATAAGTTTGTATTGGATGCTGAACATTATGAATGTTTCATTATTGACTACCTGGATTTTATTTTCTTCTTTTAAAAAGTATTGAGCTTGTTTTGTTCAGAAAGCTGAACTGACTGGAGTGAGCCTGATATTTTCTTTATTTTTTTCAGTTTTTAGTATGCATTTACCATTCACTAAATTATTTTCTAAAAAAAAAAATTAGACAATAATTATATTAAAATGTATCAAAATTGATCAAAGCTTATAAAGATAACAAAAAATAATATCAAAGTATTATAAACCAAATATAAGATATGAACACTGATCTGTGAATAAGCAAACACATATTTAGTGAAATACTCCTGTTTTATAAGAAAAGATTTGAAGTGAATGAAATAAAATACAAAATACAAAGACAGCTTATTACAAAGCAGATTAAAATGAAGTCAAAGATTGGACTATAAAGTGACTTAGTAGCTGTGGCTTTTAAATGTGAAAGTATGTACAGTTAGAGTTTTTCTTTAATGTAGGTGGACTTTGGGACCAGAGGTTGGCATAATGATTATGCCACTGGACTCCCATGTAGTCAACCACAGTCTGAGTCCTGGACCAGGCGGCTTAAAACACTCAGGCACATGTGCGTTTGTGACCAAAATCCTGAGAAGAGCATGGAGGAGAAGGAATTGCAGCATGACCATCTCCCCCCTGGAGTGTGATTTTTCGCTTTCTTACTCTGTTTCTCTATGTGTCTCAGCTGAACACATATGCCCTATAACAAAAACCTCTCTCTAAAATAAGTAGCTAGAATAACTATTCAGAGACTCTAGCACTCATTTGGAGAGTGGAGTGAGGGAGAAAGGATTGCCTTCATATAAAAGTAAGGAGGTCCTATTTTCAGTGTTTTGTTTTTAAGTTTAGTCAGGGTTGGTCTACCATCTCTTTTATCATCTAGAAAAGTTAGGCCTCCTTCTAAGTCATGACTTTTCTCTAATCTCTACTGGATACTCATAGTGTTCACGAAGGTTTTTTTAGGTAGGTATGTCCAGCTTTGTTCAAGCTCCAAAAGCTGTTAAGTTGATAAGTCCTTGGTATTCACTTCAATCTTGGAGTAGTCCTAGGCATGGACAGCTTTATTCCGCCAAAGACTCAAAGTAATCCTTTGAGATTTCCTGAGCTCATGCTCTCTCTTCTCCCTTCTTTCCATTACTGTGTCTTGGTATTCTAAACACCGTAACATCTTCAAACTCCAACTAGCAAGATGTTTATATTTTGCATAGGTTCCACCTTCTCCCCTTGCCTCTGCTCAGAAAGCCTGGGTGATCACAGAGTTTGTTTGTTTGTTTATTTCACTTTCTTCAGAGATCACTATGTTGACTGCCTATTGCTCAAAGTCTAGAAGCAATATGTTACATATTCTATCTAGCTTTCTAACTTAATATAGTAGGAAGGCTAGTCTAATATCAGTTGCTTCAAATGTAAGGGCTCATAGTCCCAAAATACAATTATTATAATCAGAAATTGTTTAACGCAGAAGAAATTTTTTCCTAGAAAACATAATTTCTAAATCAATTTGCTATGTAGCATATACGAATACCTTTTTCATTTTAAAACAGACTCATTTCTTTTGAATAAAGTAATTCTGTGTAATTTTTAGAATTGACGACATGATCCATTGATAAAATTGGTGCATATTAAGTTTTATTTGGCATAGCTTCTGCAATCTATCATACTAATTTTCTCTGGCAAAATTTACCAATGACGTAATTATGGCCAAAGACAATGTTATCATTCAGGCCTCATTTTATTTAATTTTAAAATATTTTTTTCCCATCACTTGTGAATCATGATTCCCTCCTGGTAGTTCTCCTTCCTATTTAAAAATTCTCATTTGCTAATTTCTCTTCTGATGATGATGACTAGAGGGTTTGTGTTTTTGAGGGCTCTGCTGCTGAGACTTTTTTCTCCTGACAGGTTTCCCTCTGTACAAATTCAGTACTCTTTAAGTTCTAATAATCACCTATTTTGATGACTTCCACATCTGATAAACAGATGATTTTATCTAGCCCAGGCTTCTCTGTCCTGAGCTTGCGACTCAACTGTCTACCACAGAGATTTGTCTCAGATACTTCACATGGCCTAAACTGACCTCATCATCTTCCGCAAACCTACCTTTCTTTCTGAATTTCTCATTTCAGAAATTCACCAAGCTGTTCGTGCCCAGAAGCCAAGAGTTTCCCTATACTTACACCCCATCTCCCCAACCTTGGTGTCTAATCATCACTAAGTCTTTTCTCTGATATCTTCTTAAAGTCCCACTCCTCTGGTCATGGCGCAGGCCCTTTTCATCTGCATCTTGTTATGGTGACACACTTCTAGCGCATATTGATCTGCAGTGTGACACTCCTTCATGACAGTTTTCACATTGTGGCCATTGTGACTAGCTAAGGAAACTGGCTAATATATGGTACTCAGCTGTTCAAAATAATCAGTTTTCCACTTTACTTATGGCTCAGGGTAATATCCATGTTCCAGTGTATGGCAAGGAAAGTCATTAACATGTCTGTCTCCCATGTCTGTCTCCCATGAATATTAACTATGACTTAGTGTGCTGCAGAAAAACCAGAACAATCACAAGCTACTGAAATTGCCTTAACATTTCTTTAACTGTCTCTTTTTACCAACTCCCACTCCCAATACATATTCTTATATCTACTGGCACACTGTAGATATGTTGGGTGAAAAAAATGAGTAAATAAACGCTGTAGTAGAATTACCATGCACACGCACACGCACACGCACGCACACACACAGCCATGCACATAATCATTTCTAATAAACATTTTGCCATTGCTAACTTACTTAGAGTTTGTAGGATCATTTTGAAGCCCTTTTATTATTATTATTTTGAGACTGAAGAAAGGCAGAATCTTCAACTGCACAGGTGGTATAAGTATTTGGTTACAGTAACCAACTGGCATTATAGAACTTTATTGTAAACAACATGTCGGATTTATAATGCTCATAGAACATGTTAAACACAGTAGCTTTCTCTTCCTCATATTTCTTTTTTCTCCACTTATTTATAGGCACCCTTTTTTACTTTCTCAGAAATGCTTTAAGAATAAATAGCTGACACTCCTCAACATGCAGTTTAAAACCTTCATTGCAGAAACTGTACTATATGGTGGGCAGAAAAACTGGTATAAATAGTCAAAAATTTCTCTTAAATGAAAACCTTTCTTCTTACTAAGCCGCAGACTAAACAGAAAGAAAAAAAATGGAGATATATACAGAGATGCAGAGGGGACAGATGATATAAAATAATATTGATTTTCATCATCAGAGAAAGAAAACTAACCGCACATATACAGGTTAACTGCTTAGTCAGTTCTTGCTAGGAACCTACTGGCTATTCTAAGATCAACTGTGACAAGTAATGTACTCTCATGGGTCAGTTTGAGCCATCTGGAGAATCGTTGATGTGTTCTCAGTGCTCTGGTAAATTATAATTAAAGCTGGTTCTATAAATACAGAGAGAGATGGAGAATAAGGGTAAGAGAAAGAGAAACAGGCAAACACTCACTTCGCTATAGTTATATAAGAAGGATATTTGAGCATTTGGTTCTAGTCTGCAGCTGTGTGAAGGAAAGAAAAAGAAATTAAGGGATTCTGGCACAGAGATCATTCCACCACATTAGTTTAACTGTAAGTATAATAGGAAACGATGATCATTGCTGAGCTATGACACCCATTAATACAGGCTGCAGGGAGGAATTGGAAAGCTTGTGAGAGGGTCTTTGAAGGCAGAAATGGGATCTTACAGAAAAGGTGGGGAAAGAGAACAGAATAGCAGCCCCCCTTTTTTTATACTGTGTTGATTTCTTTTCAAAGCACATACACAATCACAGTATGGCACTTTCTGAAATGAACAAAAAGACAACTTCTTATGATAGACTAGCTTATCCCTTGATGAGCCATGAAATTCTCTATTAAAAATGAATAAAAGTCATGATGCTAAATCAAATTCTTTGCAGCAGTGTTTTGTTTCTCAGACAGGCCTTCATGTTTCCAATTTCCAGATTCCTGCAGGTTAGATAATATTTTCCAAATACTTGCAGGGAAAAAAATACAAAATACAAAATACAGAAAGTGAGGCTATGAACTTGACAAGAATCACCTAGACAAGGACAAGTCACCACCTCGGCATGACCCTTCCTGACTTCATCTTTCAAAGCAGCCAGATGTCCCATGGTATAACCTCTAAGGTAAGTAATAAGTGTCATAGGACCAGTAGGTTGGATGATGGTTAAGGTGTGGGCTCAAATGGCCCAATATGGGCTTGAGTCCCAGACCTGGCAGCTTGAAACTCATGCTGGGCACGTGTGCATGTGTGTCCAAAATCCCAAGAGGAAAATGGGGAAGAAATTGCAGTGTGGC
This sequence comes from Tupaia belangeri chinensis, assembly GCF_000334495.1. Lineage (NCBI taxonomy): Eukaryota > Metazoa > Chordata > Mammalia > Scandentia > Tupaiidae > Tupaia > Tupaia belangeri. Next base: position 1,228,194 of record NW_006159437.1, on the reverse strand, counting down.
CATCCCACTTGGCGGGGGGGCATGCTTTTTCATTTTTTTCTCTTGGTCTCTTTCTGTCTCTCTGGCGAGTGCACATGCCCTACAGCAAAAATCTCTCATATAAATAAATAAAAGAATAACTGTTAAGCTACCTTATTCATCAGACATTCCATGATGTTTTGGTGATAATTAGGGCAGTCATAAATCCTCTGCTTCAGGAAGGGAATACAGAAAGAAGAGAAATGAGACTACGACAATACCAGAGCAGAACCGGTACAGGGATTCTCTTAAAAATGTACCCTGTAAGTCTCTAGCTTCTACAGGGTCCATTTCAGTATGTTTAGTTTATGTTTTCATTTAAGCTTAGCCAATCCAATTTTCTTTAAGCCCACATTTCAGCCTATATAATAAGATAACTTGTAGAGAGAGAAATTATTAACAATTATTACTAGAAAGTATCACCTGAAAGACATAAATGCTTTATCTTCAACAATCATAGTCACTCAAGGGCAAATTAATAACTACTCTGAAATTTGTGAATGCCTTTAGTACAATTCAATGCATCTCTATTCTGAGTAATGTTTCTCCAACACAAGCAAAAAGCTAGCTGAACAAATAGATAGTCTACTTTAGAGTAGAATCCAGCTGGCATATTGTAGACATTTGGTAGTAAATAGATGTCAACTACACTGATGAAAAGATGATAAAGCAGCCTGATCTATTGAAGTTACTTCCTATCCTATCCTTAGGGGGTTTTTCTATTTTCTAATGAAGTAATTCACTCTCTTTTTAATCAGATCAGAAGCCAGTTATTTAATGAAACTCTGAATGTACATATATGAGTATGAAAGTCAACAATATCAGTCAAGTAAATGGAGTATGTAAATCATTCATATTATCATAAGAATATTGGTTATACCTCCTAAAATATGTAAAAAATTGTGAGAGGTTGAAAATGAGCTATAATTTGAAAAAAGTTACCTAGAAATTACTTTATTTAAAATAGAGAGGATAATAAAGAAACATAGAAACATGATTTTTGTGAAAACTTAAAAAACAATGCACACATTTTCTTCTGACCCAGTGTTTCTAAAGAATAAAACACAGTGTACCAATAACATTGATTAATGAACATGAAGTGGGTTAGAAAGGCCATAAGAATGAGAAATATACTTGAACAGGTCACTCAGGTAATTCTTATGTGCTCCCTTTCCCTGACTCTTCTCGCTAAGAATAACTTGTCCATTTTTCAGTGGACTCAAAATTATAGAAGCACTAATGAAAATTTTGGGGTCATTAAGTTCTGTCCTGTGACCATCTATTATAATTTTATAATAAATAAAGACGTTAGTTAATCAGCATGCATTTTTCAATACTTGAGGATAATGTGTGTATAAATTGCACTTACATCTTCTTAGCTTGAAATAGTCCAAAGAACATACAGAGTTTAAACCTACCTGAAACTGAGTCTCCACCTTAAGGAAATAGCTGAACCTCTTTCTTTCTCAGTGTCTAGTAAAATAGGGATAGTTTCCCACTCACATGGTTCATAAGGACATTTGATGAGAAAGCATAAAGAGTTCCTGTACCATATCTAGCATATAATACCTTCTCAATAGAACACCCAGTAAGGTAATTACTCTTTCTGCCATTTTAGTCAGTCACTCGGTTAGACTTTAGCAGCTATTTTTGAGCAGGCAGTTCCAATTGTGACATTCCTACAATTTCTTTTCCTTTTGAGACTGGCCAATGACTGGAGGTTCCTTAACAGAGCTGGGCCATAGCTCTTTTATGGTACTCCAGTGGGAATAAGACCCAACCTGGGAGTAATGCATCCACTGGAGTTGGACACAGAGGGTCACAACTGGTCATGGAGGAGGGCCTGGCCAGAGAGGCCAGTGCTCCCAGACCAAGGCTGAGTCTGCTCTGTGCTCGCTAATTATTGCCATTCCTTTCTAATTTTTCTTAATTTTGCCTTTATTATTCTTTCTCATCATACATGTTGACAACAAACATGCTGTCATTCCAAAGCATTGCTCTTATATTAGACATTTTTGTCTATGAGAAACACGCTTTGCTGATCGTTTCAGTATTCAACATTTGTTGCTACTTAAGAATCAGCCCTTCCTTTGGTGGAGAACAACAGACTATTTAACTCTTTGGCTACCTTAGTCAGTTATTTGAAGGAGATATAAGTCAGGGTCAACTTTTTAGAATTTTGCTCAAAAATCTTTGCTCTCAGTCAAATGTTACTTTTATTTATTTAGATAGTTTTTATTGACATGTAATATTTGTACATTTTGGGGGGCTACAGTATGATTTTTCAGTAAAAGAATACAGGCTGTATTGATCAACTCAGTGTGACTAGCATATCCAACATCTTGGCCATTTTTTAGAGTTGTAAAATATAATAAGGTAGGGACCAGCAGTTAGTGTAATGGCTATGTCCCTGGAGTCCCATGTAATCGACCACGGTTCGAGTCCCGGACCCGGTGGCTTAAACTCACGCCAGGCACGTGTGCGTGCGTGCCCAAGAACCCAAGAAGAGAATGGAGGAGAAGGGATTGCGGCATGGACATCCCCCCTGCAGGGTGATTTCTCACTTTCTATCCCTTTGTCTCTCTCTGTCTGCCTGGCAAGCACACACGCCCTATAGCAAGAATCTCTTCAAAAAAATATAATAAGGTAAACATAGTTAATAATTTACTCTATATCTCAGAATAACTAATAAAGAAGACTTTGAATGGGCCAAACACAAAGTAATGACAAATACTACTTTTTAAATGGGACTTGTTTCTTGGGTCTGGCCCCAAGATCTACTCCTTGATCTAAAAAAAAAAAAAAAAAAAAAAAAAAAGAGTCATTGGAAAATTGTTCCTAACAGAGATGTTCAACCTCCAAATTCAGAGATTTTGTGCTTCATTATCCAAATTTCTATTTCTTCTTTTTCCTTTTCAAAAAGAATTTGGTATGATCTGATGAATATCCAACTTAAGTCATAAGGTTGAAAAAGAAATGAATTCTAGTTTATTGCTTGGTGGTGGAGATGTGGAGGAATTTAACTTGCTCTGACTCATTCTTCTTGTCCGTGTAATGGGGATGGTCATTTTCATAGAACTTTCTCCATTTAAATTTACTACCTGGACACTTTCACTAGAGTCTAAATCCAAGGGCCATTCTCACTGAGCCTATATAGCTTTAGAGTCTTGTAGATGGAGTTTGGAATACTCCAGGTTTATGAGTATGAGCCTTTTTATACTACCCGCAGTGCCAATGTGTGACATCCTTAGAGGAAATAAAAGGATTGTGGTGGCTCTTTCTTCTGGACTCCAACATTTGATGAGAGATCTTTACCTCATCTGACACCCACAATGATAGCAGTAAGAGTCTATGGTTTCTATGGCTATGTTGTTGGCTTTAGATCACTTCAAAAGATAAAACAGAAATTTGATTGTTTGGGATCAAGTAAGATTTGGCTTCTCAGAGAACTGAAGAAACAATATAATTCTTAGTGCAGTATTTTATTGTAAAGTGGTAATAGCTCTGTCAGCATTGTTTGAAGTGCTTACCTGATCAAGGAAACAACTAGTTATAAGCAGTTTATAGAACCATAAACCTATTACAGCCAACCTTGGGGTCTCTGTACCTCGAATGACCTCTTTCTCAGAACTTTGATTTGAATCTTATTCCTGAGACTAAAAAAAGAAAATCTTCCTTTTCACTCTGCTTCGTAAGGAATTTCTTTACTCTTTTCTAAGCTTATCAGTATATCACCTTTAGATTCAGTTTAGCAGATCAACTGTGACCTTTCCAATTGAAACCAAACATCTTCCTTTTTGTCAACTGGAGATTGTGGCTTTGGGCATGAAATTACCTGAAGTGATTTATTCACTTTAGCATATGAACACAGGCTCACTCAGACCCACAGAACAGATGAATTCCCTGATAAAATGAAAGAGACCATTTCAGAGTAGAAATAACAACTCTAGATCTGAGCTGCATTTGCCTGGAGAATTTTGACTGGTTTGTACCAGATGACTCATTTTACAGTAAATTCCGAGTCTGTGGTCAGAAAATTCGTGCATCTGAGTCAGAGAGAGGAGAAGCTGAATAAAACAGGAGCCAACAACCTGGCATTCTACACAGCAGAGCTAGGAAAAGCCAGTCTCTAATAAACCGGTTCCCGAATTGTCTTTCTGAGGATATCTGTATGTTGCAGAAGGCTCGTTCTTCCTGCAGAATCTTCTGTGCCTTCCTGTGAGGCGACTGTGGAAGCAGGACTTTCTGTGCTCTTGTACCTTAATCACTTGTGCGGCAACACAAGAGTAATATTCTTGTATCATCCAGCCAGCTGACAAGAAGAGATTAAACATTATTTCAACAGCAATACATTACAACTCCAAATTGGCCCATGGAACTGCAGTGACCTCCAGCAAACCCTCCCTGTATGACTCAGAAGCAAGAGGCAGCCAGCTTGTGGCGAGATGGATTTTGGGAAAAGGCAAATTCAGACTTTTCCACCTCATTGGTTCAGTATATGCTGCCGACCCAGAGCTGTCTGACACAAAGGAAGAAACTAGCTGAGAGTCCCTTAAAGCGTGTTCCTGAAAGGGCTCAAAGGAAATTTATTTTAATGAGAAGAATTGCTGCCCACAGTGATTTAAAATCCTCATGGCCACCATGGGTCTGTGTGAATGCCAGGTCTCTTTGTTGAGCACTTACTGTGTACCTGCACAACAGAAATGGACCCTAAGCCAAGAGGGCAGCCCTGAAGTCTCTCTTGTCCTTTGTTCCCTGCACGTGGCAGATCAGATTTTTGCAGTTTGAGTTCAAGTCTGCCAATTTGCATTAGCATATCATCTGCCTCTGTACCAAGAAAATGTGCCTGAAGAAAAAATTGGGAGCGTGTTCACGGTCATTAAGTTTGCATCATGAGCATGAATCAGCAGTTTGAAGATTGCAAGGCTGGGATTGAAGCAGGCTGGGGAGCCAGCAGAGCGTGCAGGAAAACTCGAGGCTGTCTGGCCACTGACTGTGCATTGCCAAGTCTGCAGAGCAGCCACCCCTGGGCAAGGAGAGGGCTGGGAGACCCGGGACCTTACTCCTGCACATCCACATTTTCCTGATCTTTTAACAAATAATGACCAACTGTAAATGTAAAAAATAGATTTGACAGTAGTTGTGCACGAATCTTTTCATTTGAAAGAAACAGAAATGAATGCAAATACAAGTGAAAATAAATGTACCTTGATTTACTTTGTATCAGTGGTGTTTGAAAGCAGTTGTAGAAGTATGGATGATTTTTGCTGTGCGTGATGAATGAAGAAGAGATGCAAATAATTTTACACTCCTGCAATGTTAGCAGTGACACAGTTAATTAGCAGTCTGTTTTGTCCATTCCTATAGTTCTCATGCATAAGGTATTGTTCACCTCACAATACATACTTAGGAAATGACTAATGAATGGGGTTTACCTTTCTGTCTGTCCTTCATCCTTGTGTTAGAATTTTTCTTTGTATGTTGGTTTCACAAAATGTGTATGTATTTTTTTTTTTTTGTAGTGGTTTGTGCCTTAAGGCTCCTGCACTCACTGGAGAGAGAGAGAAACAGAGATGGTGAGAGGGAAAGTGAGAAATTCTCCACTGAGGGGATTGCCATGCTGTAGTCCCTTCTCCTCCATTCTCCACTTGGGATCTTGGGCATGCACACACGTGCACCTGCCGTGAGTTTCAAGTCAATGGGTCTGGGATTCAAACCATGCCCTGCCATGTGTGAGTCCAGTGACGTAACCACTATGCCATATGCTGGCCCTGGTTTCACATGATGTGTAAGTGAAGTTAAGCCTGCATTTTTGAAGAACCATAGTATTTTTAAAAAGTTCATTAATGGGACCAGCAGTTGGCATAATGGCTATGTTTCTGGACTCCCATGTAGCAGACCTCAGTTTGAGTCCTGGAACCAGGGGCTTAAATTCACGCTGGGCGTGTGTGCATGCATGCCCAAGATCCTGAGAGGAGAATGGAGGAGAAAGGATTGCGGCATGGCCATCCCTCCAGGGGGTGATTTCTCACTTTCTGTTTCTCTGCCTCTCTCTGTCTTTTTGGCAAGCACACGTGCCCTAAAGCAAATCTTCTCAAAAAAAAAAAAAAAAAGTTCATTAGTTTTTTTCTTCCATGAAAGAGATACATAAAGAAAGAGAGACAGAGTGCCCTCAATGAGATTTCAAGAACCCTGTCTACCCCCAGCCTTCAGCCACTCTGGATCATGGACCTCCATGTACCTGATGTATTTAGGGAGGTCCCTGGACTTGAACTGGAAACATTCCCCTGTTGGTCATCCTCTCAGAATAGTGTGTTTTATCACTTTGTCACTTTCTGGCCTCAGTGCCATAGATTTTGAAAGCACTTTTTCATTACCTTACTAAATTCTCACAAAACTTTAAATGTTCTTTTTTTGGGTAAGGAAATTAAGACATAGGCAGGTTAAGTGACTTGTCTTAGTGAGGAAAGTTACCTGATGGCAGAGTCAGGCCTTGAACCTACATCTCCTAATGTTTTAGGGCTTTCCCACTTTACTACAATTAATGAAGCTGTAAGTCAAAACTTCTCTCAGCGCCTGTCATAGCTTTGGGCTAAAGCATCTCATAATGATCTTTTATGAAAGGCAAATGATCAGTTAACCCCATTTTTGTTAGATTTCTTTTTAAAAAATGTTTCTTTGAGAGAGAGAGACAGAAATAGAGATCATCCATAGGATCTTACTAGGTAAAGATCTAATCCCCCGTTTTCTTCCAGCTTCAGCGAGTCAGGAGATCTTGACCTGTTCAGGTTGATCAGAGATCCAAACCTTAGACTTTCCCATAAGACCATCAGACTGCTTTCTAAGGAAAGTTGGAAGCAGTTTCTGTCAGGAGATGCACTTACAGGAGATGAGGAGGCCTAGAATATGTTATAAAGGTTTGAAATCTTCTCCAATAACTATTTTGAAACACACATTGAATTGTTACCAACTGTAGTTACCCTACTGTGCTAGTGTACTCTAGAACTTATTTCTCTTATCTTGTTCTCTAGTGTCTGTTAACCAAATTCTCCCCACATGCATTTCTTAAATAGTTCACAAAGTAGAAATTAAAACAGAGTCATTTGCTTATATGCTTATTCGTATATAAAATGTTTTGTCAAAAAGAATTTGATAGACGGGTCAGAAGGTGATGTGGTAATTAAGGCACTGAACTCTCACATGGTTGACTGTAGTTCAAAAACTGGACTTGTTAGCTTGAAAATCATGCTTGGCTTGTGTGTGTGCATGCCCATAATCCCAGGAGGAGAATTGAGAAGAAGGGACTGTGGCATGGCCACCTGCACTGGGTGGGGGGTGGGGGAGTATTTTTCATTTTCCCTCTTACTGTCCCTCTCTGTCTCTCTGTGGTGAGCACACACACCCTTTGATAAAAATCTAAATAAATAAATATATAAATAAATTCATAGAAGTTATTAACTGCCATTATTCCAATCAAATTTGAAAGTTCAAAACAGGATACCACAATGTAGGATTCATCATTATAAATGTTAGAGATCTGGAGACCAAATACTGTAGCATCATTTCATCAAAACTTATTTATAAGCACAGTTGCATGCTTGACCAGGTGTACTGCAAAGAGCAGAAGTGTGAAGTCAGATTGTGCCCTGGCAGTGCCTTCACTAGAACTAATCTTTCTCAGAACTCTCTGCTGAGAGAGTATGGGCACCTCTCTTGTTTACAATGCACTTTATATGAGTACAGTAAGGTCTACCTGAATGGGAGTTATGTGACTTGAGTGATGGCCAGGTTCTGTTCTGGAAAGTTAGATGCCCTCATCTATACAGGGAAATAAAATCAACCTCTCATAGATAGAGGGAAGAACATGATTATGACTTTGTAAATGTGAAATGTGGATGTCAGCCATCTTTTCTAACTAGAGGATAAAAAGGTCATCGTGGCATTGGTGGCCTAATGTACTCTGTTGGAAATACCATACAGATCTAAATATTAAAGCACTCTCAACATATAAGTTGATTTAAGCATACTCAATGTACGTGTGTGATCATTGCATGCATGTCACTGGAACTATAGCAGCATTCTTTCAGGGAATGGTGAATGTAAAATCAGAAAGTATGGGATACCACCTGCTTTCTTTCTCATTAGCTCTGTAAACTCGGATAAGTCACTAAACCTTTTGAGGACTTATATTCCTTATTTATAAAGTAAAGGATTTGGATTGGGGCACATTAAAGATTATAAAACCATGGTACTAAAAGAAGTGCAATGAATTGATCTTCAAAAATGGTAGCTCATATATTCTACGTTGAGGCCTAACAGTAATCAGGAGAAAATAGTTCAATCCATCCTCAACTTCTCAGAAATCATGGTTTACAGATAAGGAATATGATCCCTCCACAGGGAAAGTAAAAGTAGAAACAAAATATGGCACCCTGTTGGGGGATTCACAGGTAGAACAAACGTTCTGTCTGAGAAGATACATGTTTTTATTGAAACAGCATCTTACACATATGAGGAACATTTATCTTGGTGAAGGTAAGGTGATCTAGAATTTACCTATGAGAAACAACACTTGAAAAGAAATAGAACTCCCAATCAGGAAATATTAGATAGAATTTAAATGTTAAAAAAGGAAGTGTGTTTTATAGATTGACTATCAAAACTGATATGGGCCTCGTTTTTCTCAATTCTGTTGACCAAATTCAGCACCTGTCCTTGAATATGTATCTTGTCTACTGTCTGAACTGTAGCTGCACATAGGCCAGGAGTCGCATGGGCCAAGAGTCACATGAACCAAGAATCAGAGATGTGAAGCAGTAGAGAGAAGTATGTCAACACACAGTGACTTGGAGATTAAGGAAGAACAATTATTAACAATCCAGTTACTAGACCAACTTGGGGACAAAGTTTAAAGGAGTTGTAGTTGCATTCATCTTGTACACCAGAACCAGCTCATCATGTAAAACTCCACATCCTACTCTGCCTTAATTACCAGAATAGTTGGGAAAAGATTATATTTTATTTTGTCTTGCTTAAATTTTTGGTTTTGCTTTTTTGTTTGTTTTTTATCATATGGCATGTGTGCTCACCAGAGAGAGACAGACAGAGACAGTGAGAGGGAAAGTGAGAAATCACCCCCAGAAGAGATGGCCACACCACAATCCCATTTTCTCCATTCTCCTCCTTGGATTTTAGGCATGCACACCCATGCACTGGTGTGACTTGCCAACAATCAGGTCCAGTACATGGACTGCAGTCAGTCATGTGAGATCCAGCGTCTTAACTACTACACCCCCTGCCAGCCCCTTTGTTTGTTTTTTTTTAGTGAAAGGAAGCAAAATAGAGAGCAGGAAAGACAAAGTAGTAAATCATTTAGGAAGAAGGAAAGGCATTAGAAATAGTCTTTGTGGAAAGAATATCATATTGAAAGTAAGAAAAAAGTAAATTTTGTTGTAAGCCAAATGAAGAAATTAATACAAGGTAAAGAAGGTGTCAAATCATAGGAAAGGTTAGAGACGGAAACTTTTTTGGACTCACCAGAACAACTCATTATTCTACGCTGTGTATCAGTCGTTAGAGTCAGTGCATTTATTATGTCTGCTCCTTAGACCACTGTACCTAGTTTCAGCACTCACCTCTCCCGAGAGACAAGCATCACTGCCATGACCTTCTAAATTTTCTACCAACCATCACACCTGACCACTTAAATGCTTTACTTGGAACATGGCCCTGACACAGGATTACCTCCAAGTTCATACTAAAGGCCTTTATTTGACCTGTTTGACTGGCATTTAGTGGGTTTAAATCAGTTTGAGAAACAAACAGTTGCCTACTTGCCCTCTATTGTATGGCTTCAGAATCTATTCACTGGTGTTTCCAATAGTTGTGGGTGTCACCCAAACAGGTATGCAGAGATGAACTGATAGGTAACCAGCTCTTCCACAAGATCACCTCCAATAAGACACAATATACCACCACCATTGCTTGGAAATCCCATCTTTTGAATTTCTACCTCTGGTTATTCTCTGAAAGGAAAGTGTTTACAGCATCTTAAGAACATAGAACTTTCTTTTCCTTTCTTTTCTTTTCTTTTCTTTTCTTTTCTTTTCTTTTCTTTTCTTTTCTTTTCTTTTCTTTCTTTTCTTTTCTTTCTTTTCTTTTCTTTTTTTTTCTGGAGAGGGTTTTGCTAGAGGGTACATGCGCTCGCGAGACAGAGAAAGAGAGAGAGAGAGAAAGCGAGAACTCACCCCCCAGGGGGGATGGCCATGCTGCAGTCCCTTCTCCTCCATTCTCCTCTTGGGATCTTGGGCACGCATGCACACGTGCCTGGTGTGAGTTTAAGCCACTGGGTCCGGGACTCGAACCGCGATCGACTACGTGGGAGTCCAGCGACATAGCCATTACGCTAACTGCTGGTCCCAAGAACACAGAACTTTTGAGCTAGATGGGGTGTTAAAGAAATCATCACGGCCCACCTTTCACTTTACAGCTGGCAGTCCATGTGGTTGTGAGACCACAAGGTCTTACATTAGCTATGAGAAGAGAGAGTAAAAACTCAAGTCTTTTCAGTCTCAGGATTGTGATCTTTTTAAAATACTAAGGTACATACTGTACAGATTATATAACAACTGGGCATATTTTCCTTTAAGTAATTGACTTTTGGGGTTGTCCTGTTCAAACTGAGTTAAAATATTTATTAATCTAGCATTGGCTTTTAGATTTTTTTCCAAAAACTTGGAGACACCATGTGCTAAGACACACCGTGCAGCACACTTAATGTCAAATGCTCTTGCTGCTAGAATGATGGAGAGTGAAAGAGAATTGCACACAAAGGCTGACAGAGGAACAAATCTCCTGCTTGCTTACTTGAGAAGTACACTGCAGATAAGTGGATGATATTCCTCTATACAAGTGCAAATGGCTAAGGTACTTCATCATCAGTCTGCCTAGTGATTTAACAGGTCTGCATCCAAAGATATCTCTAAATGCATGTAAGTGACTCAGGTTCCGTAGCCAGAGAGAATGACAGGACAGTGGAGATCAGTCGATAACTCAGATAGCTGGTGCCAAGAGGATGGAAGTGAAAATTGAGAGGAGCAATCTATAGTCAGGTCTGGATTTAGAAGAACATTAGTGAGAAAATAAATACTGAAAATTCCAAGTGTACATGTCCAAGAGGAAACCATCTTGGCAAAAATGGTGTCATAAAGGGTAAATGAGAAAAGTCACTTCTCTGCATTCTTTATTGGTGTTATGACATTTTTATTGCTGATTGTTCTTAAGAAGCAAAGGTATGAATCCTAACATCAAATTACTACTCATCTATTCTTGTGGAATGACTAAAGTCACTTGCCCTTAAACTAATTGGTAGGAAGAGATTTCCTCAAATAAAAATTGATATAAAAATAATGAATTTAGTGCTCAAAAACCCAAATTTGTTAAAGAGGTTTGCAGTTTTATCTTATTCATACAATATATTTATTTTCCCTATGTGTTGTAAGAGTTTTCAGTTATGGGAACCTAGGGCCTTCCACAAAAGTGCTAGATTTTAAGATTTTTTTTGTTTTGTTTTTTAATATCCTCAGACTATTCCCCATAGACCTTAGTCATGTAACTGGCTGAAGTCACTTTAATTCGATAAGCGGTCAATGCCGTATTTGTAAGATAAGTGCGAATGGTTTTTAGCTATATCTCAAGATAATTATTAAGTATATTTTCTCTAGAGACTCTTGGTAGCTTAATAACCTGAGACTATTGATGTGTTTCAGCAACTTGACCCAGATATCTGGTTAACCCCTGAATGACTGGGCTAACTGTTCTCTGGTTGCCTGGTTACAACTAATACAGTTGTCTCACTGGTCCTGAAAGAAAAGTAGTCTAATACCAGTACTTCCAGGGCAGCCTCAGGCAACAGGACACATATTCAATGTCTTATTGTTGTTCTTAGCACCACCGTGTTCCACTTGTCAGTGAAGAATTACTGTCCATTCTTCAGACAGAAGAGAATGGACTCTGCTTTCTCATGGACCTACAGTGTTCAAAAAGTTCTCCTCCCCATTCTCAAATATAAATGGCACACTCTCCCTTGGAGAAGTGAGAAACTTTAACAGTACATGCCTCTCTTTGGCTACAAATTCTTCCCTTTCAGGCAGCTAGAAGTGGTGTTAACACTTGCTTGTATTTTTGTTGTTTCCTCAGCATCTGTGTGGAGGGCCGATTGTCTAGGGTAAAAAAAGAACCTGTTCTAGCTTCATTTGTTTCTTCCATAAGCAAGAGAAAACAAGAAACAGAAAGAGATATACAAAAGTAGGTAGAGAGAGCGAGAGATGGCCATTTCCAAAAAAGGCTTCACTCCATGATCCCACCCCCAACTTCAGCCAGGAGGGTTTACAGGAATGCGCAGGTCTGGCATGCACCAGGAGATCTCAAGACATGAACCCCAGGACCTCTCCATGGGACCTCAGCATGGCTAAGTGTTGTGTCACTGCTGTGCCACCACAGCTGGCCTCACTCCATCACTTGAACTAGAACTCTATTCATTAAATTAGTCCTTATACAAACTGATCTTTATGAAAAGATCACAAATTTCTCCAGGGAAAATAGATCTGCTGCTTGAACAGAAATTTGAATATCCCATCTACTGTTGAGGTACCAAAATCCATTTCACCTTGCACAATGGCAAAACTACCTGTTTATCAAAAGTATATGTTGAGTGTACGAAAGGAAAACTTCTCAAAATAATCTTTTTTTCCCATCATTTTAATAATCTGATTAAGGACAATTACCTCATGTTTGTCTCACTCAGTTCATCTTTTAACATGGGATTCCACCCCCAACTTCAGCCAGAAGGGCTTACAAGAATGCACAGGTTGCCTTACAACCAACTGAAGTTATTAAAGGAGCTTTGGCTTTAGAAGATGTCACCTTAGCTCAACAAAGAGGAAGAAAATAACCTGCATTTAGGTATTTAATTTTATTTTCACCATGTATTTCTTTCAAAGATTTTAAAGTGGAAACAGAGGACTTGGTAAAATTATTTCTTAAAAATCTTTTAAGGGTTCTTAGCCAGTGGAAATGAAATTACAGAAGAAAGTATGACATGGAACACCCAGCAATAGAATGGAAGGGATGAAAGGTTCTAAGGAGTGGCATCCTTGAATTTCCATCTGTGCCTTAAATAATCACACAATCCAAGGAAAATGAGTGGGTTTAGTATGCAAATGCAACTTGAAGGCAATCTGCAGCTCTTCTTTCATGCATATTGCTACCTTTAAATTCATACTGTATAAAAAATTCTGGCAACTAGCCTCTTCTCATCCAACAGAGCTTAATAATAACAAAACATCTGAAGAAGTACTATCCCAAGCCCCAAATAGTGTATATCTTCCTCATCTCTTTTTCTGTGTTATTATGGAGTGGTGATAAAATTTGAATTCAAGCAATTTAGGAGGAGAGTATTAATAATGATAATATTATCAATAACACCGGTTAAGCACTTGTATCGCTACTGAATTGAGTGCATTGATAAGCACTCCATTAAGTACTTTTTGTGCATTATCTCACTTGTTTCTCAGGCAGCACCATGTAGAGTAGCTATGATTACTTCCCCCATTTTACTGGTGGGCAAAACTGAACCTTAGAGACTATAAATGACAAGCTGAAAATTATATGGTGAGTAGCAGAGCTGAGAGGTTGGCCCAGTCTGTCTGACAGGAAAGCCCCAGCTTGTAACCACCATGCGGCATGGGCAAAATGGTAAGGAGATACTGAAGATTGCAGTCCATGCACACATGTAGTCTGATGGCTGCTGGGAAACTAAATATGGAAATAACTTGGCTTGTGCAGAGGAGAAAAATGTTTATTCTATTTCCTGGGATGTAGGCTGGTGAACGAAAGTAGACCCTGGAGAACAGAAGCACTTGGTTTCAAATAAAATATATGCATTAAATATTCAACTTTCCTGCAGCTTTATGAGTATGCTACCAGAGGAATGGAAAAACTGGCAATGGCTCAAGTGTGGCATAAACAAATCTAACATTGGCTCTTCTGAAGGCCTGATACACCATTAGCTGGTGGAATTAAGAAGGGGGATCAGGACTACACAGTTTCCTCGGGGTTGTTGTTGCTTCCCTGGTGAGAGAACAATGCTAATTTGGCCCGATGTGGCTTAATTTCATACACTGACTTCTCTCTATGTGTTAGACAAATATAAGCTCTCAAGGTGAGCCAAATGCCAGAAAGAGCAGCTTAGTCCCTTTGTTGTTGCATGGGTAATGGGGGTATTTATTTCCCCTGTAATATCTGGGCAAGTGCCAAGGCCCAGGCCTCTGGCTAAGGAAGCAGAAGGAATCAAAGGAAATAGGCAAATATAAGGGCTGGCTGTGGCTAAAGGTTTCTGTGAGGAGAGATCCTTCCAAACACGAAGGAGGGGGGAGCCAAATTCATTTTGCAACTGGAGTTCTTTGGGTGTTCAGTATCTTTGTAATATACTGTTAATGTGATTAAAATGGAGGCATTTAGACTTAAATGGCTGTTGGAATAAATTAGGGACATCAAAATTGGCAGGGTTTAGGTTTTGAAGAACTCTATTCTATCAGCTCTCCCTGAAATTTAATCACTTCGGTGTTAAGCTCTTTTTTCATGATGTGAAATTTGGCAGTGAACAAAATCAACAGGGTCACAGATTCAAAGGGAATTCGCTGCATTTTGGCAGAAGAATGGTGTCTTAGAATGCTGCTTTTTAATGGACCTAAGAGAAAGTAGCCATTAATCATTTAATTCATTGCTGGCGAATGGGTAGAAGAGGTTTGTGTGTGTGTGTGTGTGTGTGAATGTGTAGGTGTATGTACATGTGACAATATAATTATTGTATCCAAAGCCATTTGTAAACAGATTTTTGATATACTCTGCTGTCTTTAAATGCTTTCCATTGGTATTAAAAAATTTAAAAATTAGGAACAGCAAAAATTCAAATAGCAGGAAAAAAGACACATTAAACATACATATCACATGCAAATGCATACACATAGTCCTTACATGATAACATGATGTAAAAAGAGAGAATATGAGAGATGCATACAAATTTTTACACACACAAGCATGTGCACACAATGACATTTTGGTTGCCTGGGAAGCAGGCAAAAAGCTACTTGTTAGACTGGAGCTAGCCACTTTAGGATCTGAAATGTCTCAGGCAGTCCTGTGTAGCTCAGAGCAACATCTTTGCAAAAGTGAAGTGGCACATTTAAATGTTTCTCCTTGGTAGTATTTATACCTCAGACTTCCTTTTTCTCCCTTTGGTTTGCCTTTGTGTCTTCAGACTCCTTACGTCTCGAGGAAAGAGATGCAAAATAGGGGACTGGCTTATTGACCTATAAATTCATGAGTTTTTAGATCAGTTCTTTTCCAGAGAGCAAATCTCTCTCTGCATCCACAGAAACACAGAAAACACACACACACACACACACACACATACAGTATTTCCATTCTCTGCCTATATGTGTCTATCAGGTTGGAAGTGGCATTTATTTTCAAAATGCTTTAAAGACTTCCCCATGAGTGATCCAAACAGTAGTTTTGAAAAAACAAAACAAAACACATCAATGGCCACATTCAAATTGTCTTTTGAATGATGTTCTTGCTACCCTTGGAAATGAGCTCTTCCCTGGGGAAGTAATAAAAATGAATCCGAGACTGGACTTAATAAAAATCCAGTTTGGGAACTAGGAAAAATGTAATATTCTATGTCTTTTCCCTGAGGTCATGACTGTCCTCTGGAAGGCTATCACAAACAATACTGAGGTCGTAAGGTGCTACATGTAACCACTGGTACGAGTGTTGTAACTTATTATGTATCTACATGTACAAGAGAAGAAATAGGAATCTATTGCCTATGATATATCAATCTCAGGGTTTTTACATTATCAGGTAAAAAGTAGAGTGGGATATGGATGTGGGGACAAGGTTTTTTTTTTTTTTCCATTTTAGGCCTTGATTCTATCCAGTGACCTTGGACAAACCACTCACCTATTCAGCCTTCTCGTGTGTAAAGTTAAGATGAACATATCCACCTTCATACTCTTGGGGTTGAAAAGAACAAAGAAGATTCTTAGATGTCCGAGTATTGTGAAATGAACAGAGAGCTTTACAAATACAAGGGTGCTTCCAAAATTCACAGAACAATGGAATTAAAGCATGAGTTAATATTGGTACAAAAAATTTTAAATCCATGCATATTTTTGCATAACACTAATTTTCCACAAACTCTGAAGATTCTTTGAGTGATCTATATGTTTGAGATTTTATGTAGATGGAAACTGATGCATGTAAGAAAGAAATGAAGAGCTGCTTCCCAGAGAGGGGGTAGGAAGGGGTTCCTGCAGAGGCTGGAGGACCTTGTTGCCATTGTTTAAGGCACATGGGATGTGCAGAGCTACAGGTACCTTTTCCATTTCTGTCTCCCAGGCACCCAATTGGTTTGAGTGCTTACAAGGTCACTGTGAATTAAATTTGCAATCAAAGATGGCGTGATTGTTGTTGCTGAGAAACTCGTATTTCCCTCACCGATTATTTGATATGCCTTTCTATAGAGCCTGAATTCCTGATCTTTTTCCCCCTTTTAGAGTTAATACAGTGGAAATAGAATTATTTCTTAATAATCCAAAGCTCTAGTGGATTCTCAAGCAGACTGTAATTGTGATTTTCTGACCTCAAAATCCATAGCAAAGCGTGTCACCGATAGAGCAGTCTAAGGAGAGCACAGGTATGAATACTGGGGAGAAATCAAATAAAAAGAAGTTTTATTTTAGTTCAAATTAGACCTTACTAACCAAAGGAAAGAATCTCGGATTTTGAATGCTAACAGGCACAAGATTCTTCCTGAGGAAAGTGAACCTCAAGTTCTTTTTCTTTTTCTTTTTTTTTCTAAAACTATCAGCTCTCAAAATACTAGCCTTCTCAGTCCCCTAACAACCTTCACAAGTAGTCTTGCCATAAATAGCTTATCCCATTATATTATTGTCTGTTCTCTGTTTATGTAGTTATGTGTTGCATCCTTGCCTTCTGTGGGTGGAGTCCTAGGCTCAAAGACAACCTTTTATTTTCATCCTATGGGATAAGCAGAACATGGAGTGGGAGTGAAGAAGATGGAAGACATGAATCCTTTCCCGCACTCACCAACAGAGCACCCTGTATACCATCTGTCTCAATGTCCTTAAGGCCCCAAATAATGAAAATTTTTGTCAAAAGTGAGATTGAATGATTAAAATAATATGAATAATCTAGGTAAAATTTAAAACCTATGATAAATACACACATGTATATGCATATATGTGTGCATGTATTTGAACATGCATGTGTACATATGTATGTATATAGGCATGTACTTACTCTGTAACTCTGAATACTAATGTGTTGAAACTTTAAATAAAAGGTAAGGAAGACAATGAGTGCCATCTCGTGGAGAGACCTACCACTACATTTTCCAAATTATCTCTAGTTTAAACATTTTTTTTTTTTTTAGTGCCAAACCAATTTTCATTGGAGTAAACATTTTGTCCTATATTTCCACGTTGTTCATCCAAATTACAATAAATACCTTCCAAATAAACACCGGGATGGCCCTATGTGCCAGGATATACCTTAGAGAATGAACTGTGTTCATGGGAATGGGTGTTCTGCTGAGTCAGTAGAAAATGTGCTCACTACTTAGCACCAGATCAGGCTGTTGTGACAATCAGTAAGAAATGACAATGGACTCAAGGACTTAACAGTTTTTGTTATGACACTCTGTCTTGTGACCAGCTGATGGGGCTGCAGCTAACCTTCCCCACAATGTAGTCCCATCACATCGTTCACACACTCACCACCCGTGCACACAAGCTCAGTTGATCTAATAACTAATTTTTTTTACTGCCTCTACTAAACTGGCATCACCATCTAATAGTCAATCTACATGTGTAGTCCTAGAAGCTGTAGTACTGCTCTATCAGATCAGATTCCAGAGATGCTGACATGAGCAAATGTATGATCTGGTATAAACCCCATTGTACAGAGAAGAAAAGCAGCACAGTAGGAGATTGCCTGATGTGCTAAAGCTGGTCAGTGTTGAGTCTAGTTAGGGTACCAGCCTAGCCCTGGACTTGAGAGTTCATACAGAAAAGCGCAGTAGCAGCAGGGCTACTGCTGATCAGATGGGTCTTTCTTGGAGGTTAGAGAGTGAGAAGGTGTCATGAGATCAGAACAAAAAGAAGCTAGGAGGAAAGGAAATTGAAAGTACTTAAGGACTTTTTCACTTTTAAATTTTGTCAAGAATAATTGGTACTTTTCCTGTAGACCATGTTCTTTTTGTAAGTCTAGATATAGAATTTCAGTATCTAATCTCTTATGCTTTTCCATATTTTCATATTTAAATTAGCCCTTATAAGTTTTTCTCCTGTTTTCTAGGAGTAAGGAACAGTTACAGTTTCTGAAGTTAATATATTGACAACTTGAAAAGCATTCACCTATTTTAAATAATCAGGTTTCATCTCACAGTGAGGTTTTTGAAATCATTTTTTATGCTTTTGGTTCTAAGAAATAGTAGATGTTAAGCATGTATGTTAGCACTTTCTTGGCTTCTTTCTTTCCTGTTTTTGGTTCTCTATCTCGTAAACACTCGTTTGTAACTTACAGACATCACAAGTTATTTAAAAAGTGTCTCTGTAATTTTAGCATAAATAGCTGGCCACATGAACTGTTGTAGCCAAATGGTTTTTATATGGGGTGGTGGTGATTGGAAGGAAGAAGTTCTGAGGGGTGTCATGATTATACAGGGAAAATGATGGGGGAGCAAGAAAGTGGATAGAAGGGGAAGAGGGAAGTGCCTCAGAAGTGGACCCTCCAGAAAAGTTACTGTTGGCCCAAGCACCAAATGACATTTCTCTTGCCTCTTCTGAATGGCATGCCTCCTCTCCTGACCTACTCCCTGGGGGAGCTGCTTTCACAGATTCTAAACTCTCAGAATGTTCAGATAAAAGATAATACCAACAATAGCTACTAATATTTGTGCATGCGTGATAGCTAAACACTTCCTGTTAATCCTTATAAAAATTAATTTTCTTTGTCCACTCTTAAAACAAAACAAAATAAGCAAAAAACTATGGAATTTTCTTTGCCCAATGTTAAAACAAAACAAAATAAGCAAAAAACTATGAGATGGTAGAGCTGGACATTAAACTCAAATTCAGTAGGCTCTGAAGCCTGTCTTTCTGATATATGTGTGCCTGGTGACAAACTGTCTTACAACTGCTTGCATTTAAATCTTGAGCAATGGGTTCCAAAGCCAAACTTGAAGAGGCTGGGAATAAAACAGCTTTGGAGTTAGGAGCCTCCAGCATCTGTCACTGATGCAGGTTCCTAGTACAACAGGGACTGAACTGTCAGTTCAACCTGCTAGTTTATAGTGCACATGCGTCTTTCAGGCTCTGTTTGAGACTCTGAGTTGATAACATAATACAGGCTGCATGTCCTTTTCTTCCCCTTCTCTTCCTACCTAGTCCTCTTTTCTGGAAACTTCAAGTTGTATAATAATAGCTTCAGGATCTAGTGTTCTCTTTTTAATTTCAGTATCTAATCTCTTATAATTTTTATATTTAAATTAGCCCTTATAAGTATTTCTCTCTTAGTTTCAAGGAGTAAGGAACAGTTACAGTTTCTGAATTATATATCAGTGACTAGAGATGTTTAAAATGTTCATATCCATATCTAGTATTGACTGTAATTGTTGGCTCTACATTTAATCTGTTTGTTCTTTAGAAAATAGCATTTGGAAGATGGTTTCTGGTATGCTTACTACATAGTTTATATAAAGGACTTTAGACAGTCTAAGACTTATCATCAAATTAAACAAATAGACATCTGCCAAGGGTCACCAAAAAAGAATCATAAATAAACAGATATATTTATATACTGTTTTAAATGGCTAGAGGGCACATGCACCCATCAGAGAGAGACGAGAGGAGGAGGGAAACAGCACTGCCACATGTGTCATGGTTGTGGTGCAATCCTTCTCTGCCATTTTTCCGTCATGTCAGGACTTGGAGCATGCATGCACATGTACCTGGTGTGTTTTTCATGCCACCATGGCAGGTATTTGAACTATCATCAGTCATTTGGAATCTAGCTCCCTAAACCTCAAGGCTATAGAGCTAGTCCACAAAGTGTCATACTGTTAGCATGACAGACCAAGTTTCTTTTCAATGGACACCAGTTCAGTTACTAGACACAGTTTTCTTCTCTTTCACTTTATTATTATTTTACTCCAAATAAATGATGCTCAATTTCTTTATCTGTTCCTTGTATAGAATGATTTTCACCTGTTCTTTGCCTCTCTCACAAAGCAGTTTGCTTAGTCATCATTCTTTTGCTATAGGACGTATATGCTCACTGGAAATACAGAGACAGAGAGACAGAAAGCAAGAAATCACCCTCAGGACCAGCAGTTAGCATAATGGCTATGTCACTGGACTCTCATGTAGTCAACCACGGTTTGAGTCCTGGACCTGGTGGCTTAAACTCCCGCCAGGCGCATGTGTGTGCATGCCCAAGATCCTGAGAGGAGAATGGAGGAGAAGGGATTGTGGCATGGCCATCCCTCCTGAGGGGTGATTTCTCGCGTTCTGTCTCTCTCTGTCTTTCTGGCAAGCGCACATGACCTATAGCAAAAACCTCTCAAAAAAAAAAAAAAAGAAAAATAGAAAAGAAAAGAAAAGAAAAAAATTACCCTTAAGGGTATGGCCATACCACAATCCCTTCTCCTCCATTCTCTTCCCAGGATTTTGAGCATGCATGCACATATGTCCAGCATGAATTTTAAGCCACCAGGTCCAGGACTTGAACTGCAGTTGACTACGTGGAAGTGCAACAAAAACCATTAGACCATCTTCTGGTCCCCAGTCATCACCATTCTTAACTTGTGATGTTGAGAGTTTAAAACATTACTTAGGTAGGGGCTTATGAGATGAGAGATCATGGTGTTTCCCTTTACCTGAAAAACATCTTTTATGCTGAATTAGATGATGTCCACCTGTGTAACCGTTCTCAGAACTGATTTATATTAAGCTAATCCATTCAACATATTTTCCTCTCAAATTGTTTGTAAGCCAATTCTTTAATGTCCTGAAAAATCTATTTAAATTTAATCGAGGGCACATATTTAAATATCTCCAGAAGACTTTTCTATTTATGTTGATATCACGCATCTTGTTAGTATCACTTTACCTTCTTGACCTTTTTTTGGGTCTTGGTGAAGATGAAGGGAGATGATGGTACCAATGAAACAAAGTAAGTTATCTGATTATAAATTGGTTGAAATTATACAAGTATATACAGTTTATTCTATTATCCTGTCTACTTTTGCATATGCTGAAATTTTCAAAAACAAGGAGTAATTTAAAAAAATTACCTATGCATCACCTTACTTATACTTAAATTTAGTCATCTCATTTAACAGCACTGAAGAAAATAAGTGTTTTGCTGAAATCAAAATAGATCATTTCAAAACTATTCCTTTAAGTTAACTTTTGATAAATTTATCAGAATTCCTCACGTTAGAATTAGCATTGAAAAATTAAATGAAAACTTATTTTTTAGAGAGAGATTTCTGCTACAGAGCACATGTACTTGCCAGAGAGACAGAGACAGAAAGTGAGAAATTATTCCCTAGGAGGATGCCACAATCCCTTCTCCTCCTTTCTCCTCTTGGGATCTTGGGCACACATGCGTATGGGTCCAGTGTGAGTTTTAAACCACTGGGTCCAGGACTTGAACTGAGGTCGACTATGTGGAAGTCCAGTGATGCAACCATTACACCATCTGCTGGCCTCCCCCCATATTTTTTAAATGATCAAGATCTTCATTAGTTTTGTTCCCTTTCTGAGTCACAATTTTGTTACATGTAATGATATTGCCTTGTAATTTTATCTCTGCCATGGCTTCAAAATTGGTTATTTACATGTATTTTGGGAGCTCAGTTAGTAGCTGTGCCGAATTAAAGGTGGGCAGACCTGGGCATCACTCTATGAGAGAAGCTAAATGTCACTGATCAGGAAGACATCAATGGGAATATAGCAACTAGAAAAAAAAAAACCCTATTTATTGGCATTCATCTAGAAAAAATTGTTTGGAAGAATTTCTTTAATAGGCCCCTAGATTGAAAGTAGAGATTGCCATGACTTGTGCTCAG
Organism: Tupaia belangeri chinensis; assembly: GCF_000334495.1. NCBI lineage: Eukaryota > Metazoa > Chordata > Mammalia > Scandentia > Tupaiidae > Tupaia > Tupaia belangeri. Next base: position 1,205,954 of record NW_006159437.1, on the reverse strand, counting down.
GTTACAGTGGGAAACTTCCAACCTGATTCTGAGGACAGTGGGTCAGGTAAGGTTGGCCTTATTTTTGCCTTTTGCAGTGTGTTGGATTTGTCTGAAATCTAGACTGAATTATTTAAAACAGTTCAGCAGAGCTACAAACATCTCTCCTTCCCTGCCCTACCCTAGTCTGCATGTTCAGTAGGGTAGGGCAGGGAAGGAGAAGGAGAGATGTTGAACAAATAGGTTGAACAAATATTTGTTTGCATGTGTTTCCAAGTGTATTCATGTATTTCTTCCGAGAGAGAGACATAGAGAGACAGGTATCCCCAATAGGGTCTTCAAGCCATGATGCACCTCCAATCATAGGCTGGATTATGGATATGTGTGTGCATTCCACCATGCTTAGGAAGGTTCCATGACACAAACTCAGGACCTTTCCTATGAGGGTCCATTTATGTTACCACTATGTCACTGCCTGATCCTAAACAAATACTTTAAAAACACTATATTAGACAACAAATTAAAGCATGTCTTCTTGTTAGGTGAGTCCTGAGTTTCAAGACTTAATTAGCAAAAATTGAAATTATAATCAGAATATTGGAAAGAAAAAAAAAAAAACACTTCCACTCAAGAGATCTAACTCTTAATATGATTTTATGTCATTTTTCTTCAGGAATTGTAATGTTCCATGACAATATTCAAAGACTGCTGAGGAGAAAATACACAATTAAAAATAAGTTAAATGGCAGGGACAACTGACCAACCCATACTCAGGAGCACTACTGGACAACCCCAGGGTAAAGAAAGACTATCCTTTGGAGGATTTTACCAGCCCTGTGTGGTCAGAGTTACTTCAGGGTCATTTGCAACATTTCACATGAGCACTGTACACACAGTTGTTACAGACCCAAGAACATTAAATTCAGCCAACCAGATCCAGATTAAGAGAAGGACAAATAAAGTCATGAATGTACTTATAAATGTTTAATGATTTAAAAAATTATTTCAGTCTTTAAGAAGGCAGAAATGTGAAAGACATGGCCTTGATAAGACCTGTACATCTTTCTTATCTGGCTGTGGAAAATTAGAGTCTCTTCTTGTTAAAAAGGAAAGGTTAGCATTTAATAGTTAATGAAGCCAAGGGAATCTGAATTGATAAGAGCTGAGCTTGTACAGGCTCCACTTGGACAATCCCAAATCCTCTTATCTCTTCTCAGAAGTCTGCTGTTTGCAAGATACGGTTTTTAAGCTGGAGGGGAAGGGAAGGGAGATGGCTACAACAGCATATATAAGGGGAACTACTCTGTTTTGTTTTTGTTTGTGTTTTTTTTTTTATGCTAAAGCATTGTATATGAAGAGGGTCTGCTTTGCAATTTTACTGTGTACTATAATAACATCCATATTTTCCTCCCTGGATTTGAAATACAAATGCCTTGATGGCTGAATTTTTAAATATGTAAAGCATTATGAGGAATTGTGAAATTTCTACTTTCTCTTGCTTCTTGCATGCTCTCTGATCTATATTTTTTTCACACCCAAGTTGCTCATAGTATTCATATGAAGGAACATTCTGAGTTGAGTGAATCCCAGGAGGGAAAGGAAAAGAGGGTTAAATTTTTACTGAGGAACTCAGGATACCTTTGGGTTAGGGGTTAAGGCCAGACGATGAATGAGGTAGGTCCCAGTTTAACTTTGTTTCCTCCCTTTTATGCCTCTTCGCTTGGGACAAATCTACCTCAATGTCCCAGTTCCTAAGAGGGGAGTATCAATACAGGTCGTGATCGATTCCTCCTTTGGAAGCTTTATCCATCCTCCTTGACAGTATCGTTCCTACTTACTGGAGACTGGTGTAAAATTTCTTCTCTCCCTTCTACTTTAGTGACTGCCTAAAGCATGTGTTGCTCTTTCTCTGCCCTCTCCCAGGCTTTCATTTCTAAACATTTCTTTGCTTTTCCTTCTGTTAATCAACTTTTCATTTCTGCCCTGCCCCTGTCCCCATCCTAAAATTGTTTCTTCCCCTCCTTACTTATATCCCTGACTCCCATCTGTCCTCAGCTGCTTCTGTGAACATTCCACACTTTTGCCTGAGCTGTTGGTTGACTCACTCAGAGGATATCGTTCCCCCAAATGAAGGTGGCCCAATTCTCTGAGTTTAGTAACTAGGTTTAACATATTCCTCACTCAAAGTATGCCAAGCCACGAAACTTCTTCTCTAATGCAAAAGTCATTGTTTTTGGAGTCTTATGATACTAAATCAGCATTTCTCCCACTCTTTTAACAAATTTTTAGATCTCGTGTTTGGAAGCACCATCATGTAGCCTTATCCTCCTCTATCAAGCCTCATATCCATACTGGTTTGCTTTTCTGTTCACATGGTTCACCCATGGAATATCATGGCCTCTTGACCTTTCGATTTCAGATACGATAACCTTCACTTTTCCCTGCTCCAGTTCCTCATTTTCATGGTTCACACTCACCAAGACCTTTCTCTGATCACATATCGTTGTTTCTCAGCCTCCTGAAGACATGAGGCCCTCAGCTTGCATACTTCTGTGTCATCAAGAGCATTGGTCCCTCTGCTAATATCTTTGCCTTCCTGTCCACCAACCCCTCCCACCTTTCGCCCTTTCTCAAGCAACTTAAACCCCTTGGCACATCACTTTAGACACTTCTTTTATTGTCTATACTTGTCTGCCTTGTCAATTTCACTTGCCCTGCTAAATCTCAACCTTGGACTTATCTGTCTCTATTTTTATCTTTTCTTTGTCTCTGTCTCTCACAAATGGTATTCTGGTGAATATTACACGACCCTGTATATTCATGACACGCAAATTACATGGCCTCCAATCTCACCCTTGCTTCTTCATTGCTGCTGTAAGTGCTATTTTCCTTTTCTCTGGTTCTATGATAAAGAGCAGCTGCTTTTCACAGAGCCCTTTGTAGGCCTAAGATGAGTTCCTATCAGGTTGTCTAGTCTCCAGGACCCAAGAATTACTCTAGGTCTTTACAGTGATTTTTTTGTTTTTGTTTTTGTTTTGGAGAGGTTTTTGCTATAGGGCACATGCACTCACCAGAAAGTCAGAGAGAGACAGAGAGACAGAAAGCAAGAAATCACCCCCCAGAGGGAATGGCCATGCTGTAATCCCTTCTCCTCCATTCTCCTCTCGGGATCTTGGGCATGTACACACAAACATGCCCGGTGTGAGTTTAAGCCACCGGGTCCGGGACACGAACCATGGTCGACTACATGGGAATCCAGTGACATAGCCATTATGCTAACTGCTGGTCCCTTTAGAGTGATTTTGATGCATCTGCTATCATCTATTATTGATTGATTTGTGATCATGTATTTCTCATATTCAAGTTTACAAATAAATACTTCTCTGAGATACTCATCTATTGCCTATTCTTCCATGTTCCAGTAATCATGCTTGCAGGTGAGTGTACTGTTGGAATTTACTAGTTAGTTTTAACATTCATATTTTTAGATATCAATTAGCAGTTCTAAATTCTCATCTTGGTTCCTTCATTAGGTTTTACTTCCTGCAGAATTTTTTTGTTCTTTTGTCCTTTCTGATTTGAGTTACCCTGGAGTCCCTGTTTCTTCTTCACAAATGTCCCTTGTTTAGTCAGCCCCAGCTCTAGTCTAAGGAAACTGAGACTCCATTTTAATTCTTTTGTGAGATTACACACATATGATATGCTAATTTAAGCAACTTCCTTCTCTTTAGAGTCAAACACAAAGTTAAATGCTCTAAGCTCTTCAATGTACTTAAAATAGTTCCCATTGTAGCCCAAAGTGTTGGTAAAAGTCCTCTGACTCTAGGGTAAAATTTAACTCAAATGCAATTTTTAATTTTTATTTTTAGAGCCAAATTACACCTCTCATTCATTTAAGAAGAATAAATCCAAAAATTGACTTTCTGCATTATTTGATATTACTTTTATTTAAAAAATAAGCATTAAAGTGACTGTATATTGCTACTTAAGAAGAATTCTTGGGACCAGCAGATGGCATAATGGTTACATTCCTGGACTCCCACAGTCGACTGTGTTTCGAGTCCCAGACCCCATGGCTTAAAACTCACACTGGGTGTGTGCGTGCATGCCCAAGATTCTGAGAGGAAAATGGAGGAGGAGGGATTGTGGTGTGACCATCCCCCTTGAAGGATGTTTTCTTGCTTTCTGTCTCTGTCTCTCTGGTGAGGACACATGCCCTATAGCAAAAATCTCTCTAAAAAAACAAATAATAAAATTCTTTGGCTTAAATTTCACGATGAGGGTTAAAATTGTTCTCCTTTGTATTTACTCAAACTGCACCCCATTCGCATTTTAGATATCTGGAGTAAAATATACATCACTGAATTATAATAGCCAATAAGTATCTTCTTTATTATTAACCAACTTAATGATTGCGCTTCTGAAACTGATGGGCTTTAAATCTGCTTGCAATATATCAGAAATGATAGAAATAGTTCCTTTACTATTCATCATATTTCTGTAGAAGTAGATCTCATTATCCCCATTTTGAACATGAATAAACCAAAAAGAATATGAAAAACCAAAGATCACGCAAAAAGTACTTTGACTGAGACTTAAAAATAGAGTCATTAGCGCCTAAACACTGAACATGTCCACTCACAACAAGTTCGGTTAAAAATCCCAAATGAAACTACCAATATGTTTTTAATACCTATGTTTCATTATTCCTTCTGTACACTGAGATCTCTCCATACTTCAAATCTCACTAAGTTGACTGTCCTCACCAGGTTGCATAAATATTTCCCAGCTGAAGAAGGACCTTTTGAAATTGAGATGAGTTGGTCCTTAGCAAAACAGAGGCATGGGCATGGGTGATCTAATGTGTAGAATAAGCTGTGTAGAAAGGCATTCGGCAGAGCACTGCAGTTAAGGCATTGGAATTGTCTCTCTCTCTCTCAAGTGAGTGCATTGGAATTGGACTCCCACGTGGCCAACCACACTTTAAGTCCCAGACTCTATGATTTTAAAATCACAATGTGCGCATGTGCATGTATGTCCAAAATCTCTAGAGAAGAATAGAAGAGAAAGGTTTGTGGCATGGCCATTCCTCCTAGGGACTGATTTCTCACTTTTTTCTCTCTTTGTTTCTGGCAAGCACACATGCTGTATGGCAAAACTAAAAAAATAAATAAAAAAAAAAGGAGAGAGAGAGAGAAGAAGAGAAAAAAAAGACATGTATACTGCAAACAGTAGGAGAGTCCCAAACTAGACCCATCTCATGAAAGGTGGAAGGAACTGATATGTAAGCATACGGGATGATAAACAGGAAGGCTGGGTCATTTTATCAGACAAAGGAAGTTATGATGATTCATAAGCCCAAGACTGCTGACTTGAAGGCATACTTTTGCTTAACAAGAAAGTCTGGGAAGAGAAACATCATTCTATCATAATTTTGTTTTGTAACATACACATACAATAAAGCAAATAAACATGTATTTAATTAAGTGAATTAGAGGCAGGTAACAATGCATGGTATCCATCAGAATGCAATCAGACTGGCTTTTCTCATATAAATTAAACATATAATCCTATTGTAATGCAGTTTTAAAAACAAGATTGATGATTTTAAAGTAGAAGTAACAGTCACTAATAGAAAGTACTATAACACATCATTGCCTCTAAGCTCTTATATTTGGTCGAATCTCTCATCTTGCTGCTACAGTTATTGCTCCAGAAAGCAAGCCAGCATGAATAACTTTCCTCTTCAAAACCCACAATTGATAATGAACTAGCTGAAAAAGAAACAATGAAAGCATTGCTGTTCAAAATAGTTACAAAAACAAAACAAAAACAAAAACAAAACAAAGCAAAATCTAGGGAAAAATTTAACCAAGGACATGAAAGATTTCTATAATAAAAAGTTTAAAGTAATTTAAAGAAGAAACCAAAAAATGGAAAGACATTCCTGTTCATAGATTGGAAGAATCAATATTGCTAAAATGTTTATATTACTAAAAATGATATGCAGATTCCATACAATAACTATGAAAATACCAATGACATTCTGCATAGGAATAGAAAAAATGATCTTCAACTTTGCGTGAAACCACAAAAGGCCCCAAATGATATTGAGAAAAAAGTGTCTATCCTGTATACTTCTTGTTAAGAGAACTGGATCCCATATGACTGGTTGTGGTGTGAACCTGCACTGGCAACTTGAAAAACATGGCAAGCATGTGTGTGTGAATTCTCAAAACCCCTATGAAGTGGACATAGTTGGGGCATGATGACACCTTTCAGGTGCCTTCTCACTCTCACTTTTTCTCTTTGTCTCTCTCTCTCAAGTGAGTGCATGCACTCTTTGGTAATTAAAAATATACTGAGCAAAAAGAACAAACCTGTAGGCATAATTAGTGGACTTCAAAATATGCTACAAAGCTATAATAACTAAAATGTTTTTTATACTGGCATAAAAGCATACAATGGAATAGAATAGAGAACCTAGAAATAAATCCAGTACTTACAGTCAACTGATTTTCAACAAAGGCTTTAAAAACATATGCTAGAGAAAGCATAATACTTTCAGTAAATGATACTGGGGAAACTGAATATCCATATGTAGAAACATGAAACTATAAACTTATCTCTCTTCATATACAAAATCAAAGCAAAACAAAACTCAAAATGGATTAGACTTAAAAGACTATGAAATTACTGGAGTAAAATCTAGAGGAAAATATGACAGTGTTCTGGGCAACAAATTTTTGGATAAGATCTCAAAATCACAAGCAAAAATAGACTAATGTGGTTACATCAAACTAAAAAGCTTCTGCACTGCAAAGAAAATAACAGAGTGAAAGGACAACCTATAGAATGGTATAAAGCATTTTCAAACTTTTTCTGACAAGATATTAATATCAAAAATATCTAAGAAACTCAAACAACTCACCAATAGAAAAAGCAAATAACTTAATTGAAAATGAGCAAATGATCTGAGTTGATACTTCTTAAAAGAAGACAAACATGGAAAAATATTGAACATCACTACTTATCAGAGAAATGCAAATCAAACCTACAATAAGATATTATCTCACCTTGATTAGAATGACTCTTGCCAAAAAGAAAGGAAAAAAAAAAAAAAAACTAATGCTGGGAAGGATGTAGAGAAAGCGAACTCTCCTACCCTGTTGGTGAGAATGTAAAGTAGTACAGCCATATGAAAAACAGTAAGAAGCTTCCTCAGAAACTGAAAAGAGAACTACCATATGATCCAGAAATTCTACTGCTTGCTATAAACCGAAAGGAAAGGAAATTGTATGTCAAAGAGATATCTTAACTCCCATGTTCATTGCATTATTCCCAATAGCCAGGATATGGTATCAACCTAAGTGTTTATGAGTGAATAAATGAAAACAGGAAAGTGTGACGTATATACCAATGGAATATTACTCAGTCGTAAAAAGCAATGATATCTCATCATTTGCCACGACATAGATGTTGCTGGAGGAAACTGGAGATTCTAATGAGATCAACATTTTCTAGCTTTCACATATGAGTGAGAGCATGCCAGACACAAGAAGACAAATACTGCATGCTCTCACTCATATGTGAAAGCTAGAAAATGTTGATCTCATTAGAATACAGAGTAGACTTGTGGTTACTGAAGACTGAGAAGAGTAGGAGGAGAGAGATACAGAAAGAACTTGTTAATGGGTACAAAACTCAGTCAGGAGAAATAAGTTTGAGTATTCTATGATGTAGTAGGGTGGCTATACTCAGCAATTTGTTGTATGTTTTGTTGAGGTGGGTCACCTTAGAGTGTGTACACATGTCAGAGAGGAAAACTGGCCACTTCGCAATCTCTTCTCCATTCTCCTCCTGGGATTTTGATTATGCCTGCACATGTGCCCAGTCTGAGTTTCAAGTTGCAAACTCCAGGACTTAAACTATAATTGACCATGAGGAAGTTCAGTACCTTAACCCCCCACCACCTGCTGACCCCAGAAACTTATATCTTTTGATGATAGATATGCTAAGTACCCTAATTTTTGCCTTGTACATTGTATACATGTATCAGTGTATACAAAATATTATGTTGTACACACAAAATATGTATAATTATTATGTATCTATTAAAATTAAAAAATAACATAAAATAAAACTCCTACAATGGCCTTCCACTACTTGGGAGTGAATTTCTAGCAGTGTTTTAAATTCTTCATCATATGGCACCTTTCTTACTGTCCTAATTCATCACCCAGAGATTCTGTGAATTCATCCTTGCCTTTTCTGCTAAAGTTTTGCTCAGGCTGTCCCTTTGGCTCATTTTGCCTTCTCTATCTCTCTGCACGGTAAGTGCCTTTACTCTTCTCTCTCCAATATATGCCCTCTGTGAATCCTCTATTAGTACTTTAGCATGAAGTGTCTATCATTCCCTGGAACTCTCAATCTCTGTCATACTCATGTGGCTGCAACATACTGCCTCATGCAGTAGCTCTTTGATACTATTCGAATCTCCTACAGAAGTGGTTCTCAGGAACCAGCAGTTAGTGTACTGGCTATGTCGCTGGACTCTCACGTAGTCGACCATGGTTCGTGTCCCGGACCCGGTGGCTTAAAACCCACGCCGGGCGCGTGTGCGTGCATGCCCAAGATCCCAAGAGGAGAATGAAGGAGAAGGGATTGCGGCGTGGCCATCCCCTCTGGGGGGTGATTTCTTGCTTTCTGTCTCTCTGTCTCTGTCTGTCTGGTGAGCGCACGCGCCCTATAGTGAAAAACCTCTCAAAAAAAAAAAGAAGTGGTTCTCAAACTTTAGCAAGTCCCAAAATGATCTGGAGGACTTGTTAAAGCAGAGATTGCTGAGACCCACCCCAGAGTTTCTGATATAGTAGTCCTGCAGTGTGCTCCAAGAATTCACATCCTGAGCAAGTTCCCAGGTATTGCTAATGCTGCTGGTCTAACATAATGCCTTAAACATGTAAGCTCAACAAATATTTACTGGATAATTGTATGGTAACACCATCACTCTTTTTGATTGAACCATTCCTTTAAAAGGTGTTTTTAAAGATTTTGGCAGTGTGTCTGTGGATATAAATATGATGTTTTTTATTTCATAGTAAGGGGAAATTTTCTAAAAGTTGATGGAAAATGCTTATTATGAGCAAACTGGGCACGGGTTTCAAATTTTTTTGCACCAAAATAAATTTATATTTTAATACTGCCTCTTTTCCCCACAAACTTATTGAAGTCTTCTTAGCTGAAGGAAAGTGGAGTTTATATAATCTCTAAAAGTTGACAAACACGTATTTAAGTATCATTCAAGCTATTCTGATGTGTGTTGGGACCCTGAACGTGTGTCACAAGGTACATGGTGTTGACAGAAAATAACCAACTCTGTAAAGCAGTCAGACTTCCACAATGGTAAAGAAGATCTAACCATAAGGAACTGGAAAGAAAAGAAACTTCATAAACTTTCCTCAAGGACTCACGTTAATTTAAGTAGTTTCCATTTTACTGACAAAGAAATGGAAGCTCAGAAAGGTCACACAGCAAGGACAGCTTTAGTCTCCTGCACTCACTGCATTATCTACTGCAATTGTGGCTCTTCCTCAGAAACAAGCGCATCTTGTATGGAACTAAGTAACAGGTACAGTAATAGAACATGTTAGGTTCAAGGCCAGGGCAACAACCAAAAAATCTTAATTTATTTTGAGTGAGTTGTAATGAGCAGGTGGCAAGTTTATGACCTAAAGTGTGTGCTGCTGTCACTGGAAATTCCCTGGGCACTATTCATTTCATGCCTCCTAAGTGTGACAGGGAATGCTGGCCTCTGTCTTTGCCTGGTCAACACCTAAGACCCTATGGGTTTCACTGTTTATTTTTTATTTTTTTCTTAACATGCACATGGATCATTTTCTGTTCTTTGGGGAAGAAGGAGAGGTTAGAACTGCTGCCACCCTGAGGTCAGAACAAGTCAAGGAAATTTAAGAGTTAGGATGGAAGGAACAAGGCTTTTAAAAATCTCTAAACAGTATCTTTGTGCTTTCAGAGATTAAAAAATATAGCCAAAAAAACAGATCTAAACTTCTGTAACAGTCAAATGGGTTATTCCTTGACCCAGACAAGCCTGTAGTGAAGAGTCAGTGTTAACCAGGAGGACCCACATCACCTGGGAACTCATTAGAGATGCCAGCTTTCAGGTTCTTTATCAACCTACTGAACCTGAAATTCTGGGAGGTGGAGCCCAGTAATCTATATTTTAATAAACTCCCCAGGTAATTTTTCATGCAGAATAAAGTTTAAGAATTGCTGTAGTGTTTAGTTATCAATTCACAGGTAATCTTTGAAACCTCAGTTCTCTTTCTTTTTTTTGGAGAGATTTTTGCTATAGGGAGCATGTGCTCGCCAGACAGACAGAGAGAGACAGAGACAGAAAGCGAGAAATCAACCCCCCCCACCCCCAGAGGGGATGGCCATGCCGCAATACCTTCTCCTCCATTCTCCTCTCGGGATCTTGGGCACGCACACACACGCGTCCGGCCTGAGTTTAAGCCACCGTGTCCGGGACTCAAGCCGTGGTCGACTACGTGGGAGTCCAGCGACACAGTCATTACGCTAACTGCTGGTCCCTCGGTTCTCTTTTCAATGATCGTTGTCAAATTATGAGCAGTGAGTGTGCTAGGCTAAGCTGTGTTGAGAGTCTAAACTGGTTTTTGATATTGGAGTGTCTTGATTTGGGGAGAAGTTTTTGAAGAATGTAAAAGCTTGTGTTAGTGTGTGTGTGTTTGACATTTAAAAAATTTTATTTCATTCGATGTGTATTTGAAACCAAACATTTAAGTCCTAGCATGGAAAAAGCACTGCCATAGAAGTATAAAATTGAAAGGTCTCTTAAAATATCATTGTCCTAATCCTTTTTAAGAGTTGAAATAAGTGGCCCAGAAGGTAGGTGTCTCCCTGAGGTCTCAGTACAGAGTTAACCCTGTTGTTTACACTCTCTCTTCCTATGAAGACCTCTACTTTTACTGGTTTTGTAGATAAGAAAGTGAAAAATAAATAAGCAGAACTAAAAAGGAACAATTAAATAGCTATTTAATTTACCCTGGACATCATTTACCATATCTTTTTTTTTTTTTTGGAGAGGTTTTTGCTATAGGGCGTGTACGCTCGCCAGACAGACAGAGAGAGACATAGAGACAGAAAGTGAGAAATCACCCCCCAGAGGGGATGGTCATGCCGCAATCCTTTCTCCTCCATTCTCCTCTCGGGATCTTGGGCACGCACCCACATGCGCCCAGCGTGAGTTTTAAGCCACCGGGTCCGGGACGCGAACCGCGGTCGACTATGTAGGAGTCCAGTGACATAGCCATCACGCTAACTGCTGGTTCCCCATTTACCATATCTTTTAAACATAATACCTGGGTACAATGTCTCCATTTGTATTTCAAAATATCTCTCTTCAGATCTCTTTAAGTTGATAATTTTCATTTAATTTAATAAATGTATTGAGGTTATGAACTGTCTTTTGAGCCTCTGATAATATGTAAAAGTCTTATTCCCCAAATTTCTCTTCTTTCAATACAGGTGCACATAAACCCCAACACACATACTCTGTGTGATTCTCTGTCCAATTGCAGAATTCCCACTTTGAAGTCCATCTTAGGAACCCTCAGAGGCCCCAAAAAATCCAGGTTAAAAATGTCTATCTAAGAACCAGCAGTTAACGTAATGGCTATGTTGCTGAACTCCCATGTAGTCAACCGTGGTTCAAGTCCTGGACCCAGTGGCTTAAACTCATGCCGGGCGCGTGTGCATGTGTGCCCTAGATCCCAAGAGGAGAATGGAGAAGAAGGGATTGAGGCATAGCCATCCCTCCTGGGGGATGATTTCTTGCTTTCTATCTCTCTGTCTCCCTCTGTCTGGTGAGCACACGTGCCCTATAGCAAAAAATTTTTTTGGTGCCTCTAAGCAAAAAAAAAAAAAAAAAAAAAAAATCTATCTAAAGAAATCTCACTTAATAGCAAGAATGAAGAAACATTCTTCTTGGGTTATTCTTTCCAACTAGACTTTCTTTGGAAAACATTTTTGCTCCTCCATGAATGACATAAATAATTGTCAGCCTTGTTTGTCCCACCATAACCTCCATCTAGCTATTCCCAGATTTAGCTTTGTATTTTCAGATGTCAAGCCAAAGAATATAAGGGGCAGACCTTATAGTTTGCCCTCCATAGACATCCTATCTTCTTCCCTGTGAAAACTCCTGCCAGTCACACTGTACTGGCACTGTGAATATTAGTGGAGGTTGGGAAGAACCCCCTGGAATCAATTTTATTTTGCCTCATTGTACCAGAGACATGTAGAGCATGCAGCTCATCACTGTGTACTGGTCCGATTGATGCAGTAGAAGTTTTGTGTGCATTTGGAAAGCTTGCCTGTGTTTGGATTTTGTTCAGAAATGAGTCATTGGAACTTCTCTTTCCCACTCTTTCTGGCTCTGTCTCTCAGAATGATAGAGTTCCCAACTAGCAGCCACAGAGAACAGATTCGTTTAAAATTTGTTCTAGTCAAGACGTTCATCCAGTGACAGTGCCAAGGGACATGTCACAGCAGATTTACGGTTTGCAAAATAGATCAAGAGCTGAAGATGCCCGAAGGGAGGGTTTTGAGGTGAGTATAGAATGTGCCCTGCAGTTGTGCTAACTGAAGAAACCACAGCTGTAGGTACCAAGATGACAGTTATGGTGCCTAAAACCTACTACATATGTAGACATTTGAGTACAGACATCATGCTGTTAGGTGGGTCTAGATAAAGATAGGATGATGTTACCTAGTTTTATGTTCTCAGGGTCCCTTGGAACAGATTAAGTGGATCTACAATAGATTGACATTTCTTTATTTTAAAGAGACAGAAAGTGAGAAAGCACCCCTGTGAGGGATAGCCATGCTGCAATCTCTTCTTCATTACCCTCTTGGGATCTTGGGCACACACACACATGCATCTTGCATGAGTCAAAGCCACTGGGTCAGGGACTCAAACCGCAGTTGACTACATGGGAGTCCAGTGACATAGCCATAATGCCAACTAATGGTCCTGAAAATATTTTTATTTTGACATTTTTATTTGGTTCTCCTGAAAGTAGTACTAATGAAATTAATCAGAAGTTGATGTTGAAGGATCTGGTACAGTCATAGGATATATGTAATGTTTAGAAATTTATAATGGATCCCTATATTTTAATTTGGGGTAGGTGAGGCAGTTCAGTGGAGGAGTGAGCATATGGTGGGGCTAAGATGAGAGAAGTACAGGCAGGTGGGCCACACTGATTGAGGGGAAATGGCAGCAGCAGGAGTACTTAGGGAATTTGATAAGTGGGGAGATCTCCAAAAATTGGATCTTTTTTTTTGTTTTTTCCATTGCTAGAGGACATATGTGCTTGCCAGAGAACAAAAAAGAGAATAAGAGAAAGAGAGCGAGTGAGAGAAAGGAAAGCACCTCTCAAGAGATGTAGTCACAACATAATCCCTTTTTCTCCCATTGCTCCAGTCCATCAGGATTTGGAACATACATACACATGCACCCAAGGTTTTTTCAAGTCACCAGGGCCAGTGACTGAACAGTGGTTGGTCATGTAGAATCCAATATCTGATGCATAGTGCTTAACCACTGCACTATGGGTCTGCCCTTGGGATTTTTTTTCTCAATATTTCCAATTTTCTGAAAACTATTTCAAGAAGAAAACAATAGTATTACCTAGGGGGGAAAATAAAGTAACCTGTTTCTTGTTTGAAATCTTTTATTGAAAGGCTTAGAATGACCCTGGCAGGTAATGTCAAAGGGGTTCCTAAAAAAAAAGTTTATAGTTTAAAATACTAAACTCATATAAAATTTTTATTTAAAGCCAGTAGGCCATTTTTCTGAAGGGCTTCTTTATAAATTGAACTGTCATCTAGTAAAATGTCACTGACTTCACAGTCAATAAGCTTTAATATATGTTTGGAGTAACAACGTATAGCTAATGTGTTCATTATTCATGACAATTGTACATGCACCATTTTAATCTTCATTATCCTTTATAGACATTAGCTAATTTATCTGCAGTAGGTCCCCTAGAGAGTGCAGTGCTGTTTCTGTTATTGGACAGGCAGGGAAATTAATGCAAGGTGAAGGGCCTTGATTCTCCAGGGTCCTATGTCCCAACACTGATCCATCTGGAATATTGAAGATAGACTGTTGACTGTGAGTAACAGAAAGATAAAATATTTGCCAGTTTGATTAGAAACTGCTACTGGTGTTTACTTACCCTAAAAGGCTTAAATGAAGCAGAGATTTGCAAGCAATTAAGAACTCCATATGCATTTCTACTTTAACGCTGCATCAATAATGCTAGACTCCTTGCTACCTGCAGATAGTACCAAGGAGTGCCCCAGGTCCTTCCCTCTAGAGAGATAGAGGCGCCTTTGCTTTCTTTAGAGCCTCCTGTTCTATTTCTGCATCAGTCATAATGGGACCTCCTCAAAGTGAGCATTTGCACAATCAGGTAGGTTTTCAATGCTCTCTCTCCCTTTCATTTTTTCTCCCCATCATTTCTAAATCTCATTCAGTCAAATGTACCCAACTGCTATGGAAGGACAGCTGGCTGACTTTCTAGTTTCCTAGGATCAGTAATATTCTACTATCCTCTCTTGGTGAACTTTGACATTTTTATTTGGCTCCCCTAATAGATGAAATTAACCAGAAATTGGTTTTGGAGAATCTCGTAGAGCCACAGATAGGATATGAAGATTGTAATACTTGAGGACCAGCAGGTTGCATAGTGGTTAGGGCACTGGACAGTGTGAATTTCAGGTCCCCACAGTGTGAATTTCAATCCACTGTGTTCACCTACAGTTCTACTCTTGGACCCAGTGGATTGAAATTCACACTGTGGGGAACAGCAGATGGTGTAATGATTACATCACTGGACTCTCACATAGTTGACTGCGGTTCAAGTCCCAGACCTGGTGGCTTAAAACTCATGCTGGGTGCATATGCATGTGTGCCCAAAATCCTTAGAGGACATTGGAGGAGAAAGGATGGGAACATGGCCATCCTCCCTAGGGGGTGATTTCTCACTTTCTGTCTCTCTGTCTATCTCTGTGTTTTTTGGTGAGCACACATAACCTATAGCAAAATTCTCTCTTAAAAAGAAAAAAGAGAGAAATTCATACTGTGTGTTTATACATGCCCAAAATCCACAGAGGAGACCGGAGGAGAAGGGATTGCAGTATGGCCATCCTCCCAAGAGGATGATTTCTCACTCTCTGTCTCTCTAGAGAGCACATGTACCATATTAAAAAAAAAAAAAAACTCTGAAAAAAAAGGATTGAAAGTCTTTTGGAGTTCTGCTTCAGCATGTAGGGTCTTGAGTAGGTTATGCAAATTTGCTAGTCCAACACTACCTAATTATGTAAATTTGCAAATCTGGGAAAGCTATTGTTTCTTTACATATTTTCATTTCTTTACATTTAGTTTTCTCATCTATAAAATGGGGTCAAAACACTTAAGTAATGTCTGGCTCATTCCAGACATTATAAAATTATAAAATATTTATTTCATAAAATTATAATTTGATAATCAAGTGTATTAAAAAAAATTGGAGGGGCCAGAAGGTGGTGTGGTGGTTAAAGTGCTGGATTCCCACATGGCTCGCTGCAGTTTGAATCCTGGATCTGGCAGCTTGAAAATCATGCTGGACATGTGTGAGTGAGTGTCCAAAATCCTTAAAGGAGAAGGAAGGAGAAGGGACTGAGGCATGGCCATCCCTCGTAGAGGGTGATTTCTCACTTTCCCTTTCTCCCTGTTATATTTAAATAATTGTTTTTATTTAACTTTTTATTATGTATTTATTTATTTTAATTTGACCATGGAGGACATTGTGAGAGAGAGAGAAAGCAAGTTGCCAGGTCTGGTACTCGAACCACAATCAACCATGTGGGAGTCCAGGGCCCTTAATCACCACACCACCTGCTGGCCCCTGTTTCTTTTATATTTTTGGAAATGTTTATAATTTGTTTTAACTTGTACTCTTATAAAGATATTAAAATATATATAACCTTCTGTAAGAACAAAAAACAACTTGTCTGTGGTTCCCTGGAACCATCTGAATTTTGATGCCAACCTCAAACCAGTATCTCTCCAGCTTTATGCTACATCTGCCAATTTTTACTTCCTTTCCTGAAATTCCATTTAGAAAAGCTACCAACTCTTTCCTACATCTTCCCCCAGTTATTCAAAACCTTCTTTGGCTGCACCTAGACTCGGTCTCCACTTTCCCACTGCCATTTCCAATGTCCTATGTACTTCCAGAATCTAGAAGTAGATAAAAATCATGTAGGTCTGTCCTCAATGAAGAGAAAAGAAGACTTGATCTCAGTAGAAGAGAATCAATCCTTGAAAGACCAACATTTTAAATGTCTTTTATTGCCACTCCTTGTTAGATTTGTTCCTCTTGAAACAGTGTCAGCCTTTCTTTCTTTTCTTTTCTTTTCATTTTTTTTTCTTTAAAGGTTTTTGCTATAGGCCGCACGCGCTCACCAGAAAGACAGAGACAGAGAGACAGAAAGAGAGAAATTATCCCGGGGAGGTGGGGAGAATGCCATGCTTAAATCCCATCTCCTCCATTCTCCTCTGGGGATCTTGGGCACACACGTACATGCACCCAGCGTGAGTTTAAGCCACTGGGTCTGGGACTCAAACCGCGGTAAACTACGTGGGAGTCCAGCGACAAAGCCAGTACGCCAATTGCTGGTTTACTCAGTGTCAGTTTTTCATAGAGAAACTTCTAGTAAGCCTGACATTGGCTGTTCATAGGACAGAGAGTTCTTTTGAAGCTAGGGAGCAGTGAGTGAGTGGAGAAAATAGAGATCTGAGGACTTAGCAAGGAAGAAGAGGAAGGCACTTGGTGTGGAAAGGCTGCAGAGTAGCAAAGATGGCATCCTCTCAAAGGGGCTCCTGTAGGGCTGTGAGGACAGCTGCAGGGACTGCGTTGAGTGTTTTGTGAGCTGTGTGGCAAGCTAGTAGAGCAGTCTATTGGAAAACTTCACATGTCTTTTTCCATTCCAAAACAGAATATAGAAAGACATTGCTCTCAATTTTAAAGTCCTCAAAGTATATGAAAAGAACTGAGTTCCTCGTGGTCTGATGCCTCAAAGCTGGACAGTTCAGTTTCAAAGGAAAAGCTGGAGCAGCTGGCTGCCTTGGGAAAGTTGGTTTTTTTTTTTTTTTTTTTAAACAGTATCTATTTGGGAGAACATTTTGGCAGCATTGCTGGAATAAAATGCACTTAATATTTAACATCTATAAAACCTTTCCTGAGATAGGCATACAAATTTTAAAACATGCTTAGCTATTACCTAAAGATTTGCTTTCTCTCCTTGAATTATAGTCTTAGTGATAAAGAAAATAATCTGTTTGTAAAATAACTAATCTCATAAACCATTCTAAAAATATTTACGGAATTAAAATGACCATTGTAAATTATCCTACTATCTTGAATAACTTTTTTTCTCTTATGTAGAATCAGGTTTTGGTCTAGCTTGGGATATTTGGTGTCCCTGTATTCTCTTAAAAACCTGTATTGATTTTTTCAAAGGCAAAAAATAATTCATTACATTTGACGTCACTTTTCAAATATCTAAATTTACTCTTGAATATCTGTATAAAAAATTGACCTTCCTCTTATTATCTTTGTATATGCAAAAGCCATTCTTTTGATTAGCCCCAAACCAGTTACTGTATATTTGAAATCTAACATTTACATCATCCTTAGTAAGCTTTTCAGCCTTTTACCACTCCTTTTCTGAATTACTTAGTGATTTGCTACCATGGAAACTCAAAGAGATATTGGCCTAGCTCTAAACTTATTGTAGGGCTTTAGGCAAATTGATCCATTTTCTTGGGCCTGATTCAGGTTATGGAGTGATAAGAACTCCACTCTTTCACTCCCTCAGTTCTCTTCAGAATGACTGGGTCCAAACTGGAAGCAAAATGCTTAATCAATTTCTTTGGCTTCCAGGGGTAATTTTAAAACTTTAACTGAGTCTGAGTTCACACAGGGAGGCAAACTGAGTTTAGTGTAAGAATGGGGGTTGCTAAATTGATTTCTTTAAGACGGTAGTTCATCTTCTTGTTTATAAGAGGAAGAATACAGAGAAGCTGGGGTGGGTGAGGCTGGAAACATAGGGGTAAAACAAGCAATGTTTAACAATCAAAATACCTAACATTCAATTCTAAATTTTTGGTTAAGAATCCAATTAAGTCTTTTCTTTAACATCTCTGTATGCTTTCAATAAAGTCTGTTACCCATACAATGTATGGAAAGTAAGGATTTGGGCCATTGGAAAACAGAAAAAACTGATTTAAGAGGACCAGAATGGGACCAGCAGTTGGTGTAATAGCTATGTCACTGGACTCCCATGTAGTTGACGGTGGTTCCAGTCCCGGACCCGGTGGCTTAAACTCACGCTGGGCAGGTATATGTGCATGCCCAAGATCCCGAGAAGAGAAATGAGAAGGGATTGAGGCGTAGCCTTCCCTTCTGGGGGATGATTTCTTGCTTTCTGTCTCTTTGGCAAGCACACATGCCCTATAGCAAAAACCTCAAAAAAAAAAAAAAAAAAAAAAAAAGGGCCAGAAGGTGGAAATACGAGTATCCATGAGAATATAAGTCATGGAGGAAGTTACAAGAATCTTAAGAAAAACAATAAATTTTCTCTGAGTTGAATTATAAGAATGGAAGCCAATCTTTTTATGATTTTAATGACTGCAGGTGGCAGATGACTAAATATATAACTAACTATCTCTATAGAGAGAGAGACAGAGAGCGATTGCACTCACATAAATAGGACACAATATTAATAATCATTGAATATAGGCACAAAATATATAAATTTTTAATATACTAGTCTTTCAAATTTTTCAAAATGAAATGTTTAATACAATGTAAATATAAATAAAATACCTAGCATCATATCAAGGACCATGTCTATGCTTGCTTCATATTGATTATCTTTTCCTCTTTATTTTTCGATACTACATTGGTCACTTTTCTCCAATCATAATAAGCACCTATTATGGTTATTTAAATATTCCTTAGGTCTAGGTACATTGCCCTTAAAAAAAAGTACTTTCAGGAAAGACAAAAAACAAAAAGGGGAAGAGTACAGTAGAAATGCCAGAAGGGGTGATAACTGGCAGGTCGGCGATGTTCTGTTCTCCAAAAGAGACGTTCCATAAGGTAGCACATGACATATCTTACTGAATGAAGAGGAAAACACCCCAGCAGTTTAGAAAAAACAATACCCTTAACATTGTCATTTCACAATAAATAAGAAAATAGAGCAAAATATGTATGTCTCACAGCTGATGTAGTAATGCAAAAGCATGATTTTTCATTTATAGAGCATTCTTCCCCAAGGCAATAGTTCTGAATGCCTGTGGAAATGAGTATTTATTTGGAAGCTGCCTCAGGGGCCTACATTGGACGCACAGTTAATAATATATTATTGAAAGATAGTTCTGCCAAAGCTGCTGGTCAACTTAACTAGTGGCTAGTACCTATCTTAATTTTTAGGAGAAAGACTCCAGGGTTCTGGATATTTATTCTTTCGCTCTGCTTGTTTTGCATCCATAAGCTGGAATGAAAAGAGGGAGAGACAGAGAAATGTGCTCCATCGGGTTACTCCTGTGGCTGTGATTCTCTCGAATGTCACTTCTCTTGACCTTGTGAAATGAATCCTCTTCTAATTGTTATCATTAATCCTCAAAACTCTCCTTGTAGAGGGCAGTGAGCGGCAAATTATATATTCTCCCATGTTGGAAGGTGAGAACATGGACTGACTGATGGGGGGTTTTATTTATTTATTATTTCAATTATTTTTTTATTTTTTACATTTAATCACTGTATACCTCTATAGGATGCAAACGACTGTTCTCACCATGATTACTCTGATATTAGTCTGGTCAAAGATATTACCAAACACATTATCATCAGCAGATAAGTGTTCATTTTTGCGGCTATTAAATGTATTGCATTTTTACACCTTGATTCCACTTGCCCCCTCAACTAACCACATTCCTCTCATTTACCTTTATTTCTTATAGTATTTTTACATTGTTTATCCAATTCCCTGAAGCGCGTTGTCAGTTTATCTATTCGCTACCTTTAAATATTTTTTCATGTGTGTACTAATTGCTATGAACTTCCTTCTTATGACTGTTTTCACTGTGTCCTATAGGTTATAAAAACTTGTGTGGGGACCAGCTGGTGGTGTGGTAGTTAAGGCACTGGACACTCCCACATGGCCAACCATGGTTTGAGGCCTGGATCTGGTGGTTTCTTTCCCACTTTCTCTCTCTTGCTCACTCTCTTTCTTCCTCTCTCTCTTTCTCAATCTCTCTCTGGTCAAATTAAAATAAATGAATAAATAAATAATATTAAATAAATAATTCTTTAATACAAAAACAAACTTGTGTGCTATTGTCACTAGTTTCCATGAATCTTTTGATTTCTTCCTAATTTCTTCAGTGGTTGTGAAGTCATTCAAGAGTAGATTGTTTAGTTTCCATGTGTTTGTGTATTTTTGAGGATTCTTTCTGTAGTTCATTTCAAGTATGATTCCATTATGTTCAGAGAAAATTCTGGATATATTTTCTATACATATGAATATGTAAAGGCTTGTTTTGTATCCTGTCACATGGTCTATCTTCAAAAATGTCCTATGAGGGGGTGAGAAAAACATATATTTTGTGTTTGTGGAGTGGAAAGTTCTATAGATATTTGTCAAGTCCATTCAATTCATGGTTGCATCTAAATCCTGTATACCTTTTCTTATTTATTTATTTTTTTATCTAAATGATCTGTCCAAAAGGAGACAGTGGGGTGTTGAGATCACCAGTGATTAGTGTATTTCAGTCTATCTCTCCTTTTAGATGTAGTAGTCTTTTCTCATGTATTTGGATGCTCCAGGGTGGGTACATGGCTATTTACACATGTTATATGTTCTTGGTGAATTAGCCCTTTTAGTACTATATAGTGTCCTTTCTTGTCCTATCTCATAATTTTTGTCTTAAAGTCTATTTCATCTAATATCAGTACTGCAACTCCAGCTTTCTTGAAATTGCCATTTACTGGGAATATCTTTTTTTAGCCCTTTACTTTCACTCTATGTCTTTATCCCTGAGGCACATTTCTTGTAGGCAGCAGATAGAAGGCTCCTGGTTGGTTTATTTTTCCCCATTCAGCCAATCTGTGTCTTTTAACTGGACAATTTAATCCATTAAAATTCAACATTATTATTGATATATGTTAACTTACCCCTGCCATTTTCTTGCTTGTTTTTATTCTCTTATTTCTTTGTTTTCTTGATATAGTACTACTTTCAGTACCTCTTGATAAGCTGGTCTACAGTTAGTGAATTCATTCATTTTTTTGTTCATCCGAGAATGATAGGAATGATTTTGTCCTTTCCATGTGAAGGAAAGGAAAGTCTTGCCAGGAATAGTATTCTTGATTGAAATGATCTTTTAGCTTTTTGTTTTTTAATAAAAACTTTATTCAGTTCATCTAAACACATTGAAAAAATAAATTTCAGTAGCAATACTACAATTTTGTGAAAGATTGTAAACATTTTGTGTACTAGTCAGAACTTTCTTTTAGAGAAAGTGCTCTTTGATGACAGATAAATTAATGAATATGCGCTATTATAAACTATTTCAGTCAGTACAAAAAGGTTTTGATTTGTTTTTCTCTTTTAAAAAATTTTATTATTTATAATTTTTCTATGTTTTTTTTGGCTTGCCCACTATCTAACACCCAGTCTTCACCAACTATTTTCCCTGCTTTCTGTCACTAGCATCCACACCAATCCTGTCCATCATCGCATCTTCAGATCTTTCAACCACTGCTATAAAGTTCACATAGTACAAATTGAGTGGGGATATACAATGTATATCTTTTAAAGTTTGGCTTACTTTGTTCAACATTAAATCTTCTATATTCATCCATTTTTGAGTTTAACAATAGGATCTCTTTCTTTCTTATAGCTGTGAGATATTACGTATTGTATATATGTCACAGTTTTCAACTCAATCATTGGTTTTTGGAAACTTAGGTTGGTTTTATGTTTTAGCAATGATATATAATGGTGCAGTAAGCATGGCTGTGCAGATGTCTTTCCAACGGAGTGTTTTTTTATCCTTTTGGTAGGTACCAACCTGTGGGATTGCTGGGTCATAAGGGAGTTCTAGTTGCAGGTTTTGGGGAAACCTCTGCATTGTTTTCCACCGAGGTTGGAATAATTTACATTCCCTCCAACAGTGTAAGAGAGTTCTCTTTTAACCACAATGTTACCAGTGCTTATCATTCTTTACTTTTTTGATCCTGGCCGTTCTACGTGGGGTTAAATGATATGTCATTGTAGTTTTAATTGGCATTGCCCTTAAGATTAGAGAGTTCTTTTCATATGACTCTTGGTCATTCATAAGTCTTCCTTGGAAAGTTGTCTATTCAATTCATTTGCTAATTTTTAAATTGGATTATTTAGTTTTTCCTAGGTGAGCTGCTTGAGTTTCCTATATATTCTAGATATCAATCCCTTATTTGAGGGATAATTTGAAAAATGTTCTCCCATTCTGAAGGTTGTCTTTTCACTGTAGTTATAATTTCTTTTGCTGTCAGAAAGCTTTTTAGCTTGATATAATCCCACATGTCTACTTTAGGGACTATTCCCTGTGCATTAAGGGCCTTATTTAGGAAATCTTTGCTTACTTCAATGTCTTCAAAAGTTTCTCCTATGTTTTCTACCAATAGTTTTGTAGTTAAAGGCTTTATATTTAAGTCTTTGATCCATTATGAGTTATTCTAGTTAATGCTGAGAAATAGGGGTCTAGTTTCATTTTTCTACAGGTGGATATCCAATTCTCCCAACATAATTTGCCAAAGAGACTTTCTTTTCTCCACTTCATTGTTTTACATCATTTATCAAAGACCAGTTGACTGTATGATTTGAAATTTCTCTATTCTTTTCCATTAGTCTATGTATCTATGTCAATACCATACTGTTTTAATTATCACTGCTTTATAGTATACTTTTAAGTTAGGTAGTTAGATGCTTCCTAGTTTATTAGTTGATACAGAATTGCTTGACAGTATGAAACCTTTTTTGATTCCCAATAAGGTTTATAATTGTTCTTTTTATTTCTGTGAAGAATATTTCAGGTAATTGAACAAGGTATGTTTCAGTTAATTAATTATATTAATTTGGGCAGGACTCGGGACCAGCAGTTAGTGTAATGGCTATGTCGCTGGACTCCCATGTAGTCGACTGTGGTTTGGGTTCCAGACCCGGTGGTTTAAACTCATGCCGGGTGCGTGTGCGTGCGTGCCCAAGATCCTGAGAGGAGAATGGAGGAGAAGGGATTGCTGTGTGGCCATCCCTTCTTGGGGGTGATTTCTCACTTTCTGTCTCTCTGTCTCTCTCTGTCTGTCTGGCAAGTGCACACACCCTATAGCAAAAACCTCTCCAAAATAAATAAATAAATAAATAAATAAATAAATAAATAAATAAATAAAAATTTGGGCAGAACTGACATCTTGATTAGAATTTTAAATGTATCTTCCCATTTTTTCATTATCAATACCATACTGTTTTAATTATCACTGCTTTATAGTATACTTATAGTTAGGTAGTAAGATGCTTCCTAGTTAATTGTTGATACAGACTTGCCTTGACAATATGAGATCTTTTTCGATTCTCAATAAAGTTTATAGTTGTTCTTTTTATTTCTGTAAAGAATGTTTCAGGTAATTGAACAAGGTATGTTTCAGTTAATTAATGTATATAATTTGGGCAGGATTGACATCTTGATTAGAATTTTAAACATATCTTCCCATTTTTTCATTGCTTTCATTACTCAAGTTGAAAGGTCTGACATTAGCCTAATGGGGTAATATTTATATTTAACTTGATGTCTCTTCTCCCATTTTTGGAATCTCGTCTTTGTCTATGATTTTGACAAGTCTGGCCATGACATGCCATGGAAAAGGCTCTTCTTAGGCTGAGTCTATTTGGGGTCCTTTGTATTTCTTATATCTAGATGTCCTAATGTTTCTCTTAGTACAGAAAGTTTTCTGCAGATATTTCATGGAATGTATTTTCTACATATTTATTAGATTCTTCACCGTATGGAACACCAATTATTCAGATATTTGTGCATTTAATAGTATCTAGTAGTTCAGTATTTTCTATATGCTTTCCTCACTTTGGGGGTTATTTTCTTCATTTTTTTTGTCTACAAGGTTTTTTTTTTTAAATCAGAGATTCAATCTTCTACATGGTCTGCATGGTCTAATCTATTAATACTTTCAGTTTTCTTCAGTATAGTCTTTATCTCTAAAAGTTCTGTTTGATTACTTTTTATGGTATCTATCTCTTTATGGAGTTCCTCCTTCAAATCATGGAAGGACTTCCTTATTTCCTGGAGTTGGTGGTCTGTTTTCTCTTGTATCTCATTTAGTTTTGTCACTATGAATTTTTTGAATTATTTTCCTGACATTTATGTAATTTCTTCTGTGCTACATGCAGTTGATGAGAAGTTGTTGTGGTTCTTTTGTGGGAGAAGAATTTTTTTTTCTTCGTATTTCTTGTGCCTCTGTACTGGTTTCTAGTCATCTGATGAGGAACATGCTTGTTTATTATTTATTTATTTATTTATTTATTTATTGAGCAAATTCTGTATGGTCAAGAGGAAGAAGAAGCTCTTCCTCTCAGGTGTGTTCCTGATAAAAGCCTCTGTCTTCCAATCAGAGAAGGTTATTGTAGCCAGATTCAAGTGTTTGATTCCTCTCCCAACTTCTCAGACCAGATATAACTTGGGCTGGGCTGGAGAGATTTAACTATAGGAGGCAGTGCAAGTTGGGCACCGTGGTGTGCAGATTTTCAAGGTTAGGATGTGTGTGAGAGAATCAGGGTGGGAGCCCCAGTGCAGCCCCTCCAGAACAGCATACTCTTCCACTTCCCCTTGGTGGGTCCTGATATTGCCAGATCCTGCACTCACCATTTTAACTCAGAGAAATAAAGGCCAGGATCAAAAGCACTGACACCATTTCCTAGCTTCCAGGGTATCCCTGAGTCCTCCCTGTGCTCCCTCAACCAGTGCAAGTCACAGGTGACAGATCCTGAGACAGGAGGACTTGCCAAAGCAGAATGATCCCCAGTGAAGCCAGAACTTAAAACGACATTAAAAAAAATCATGTAGTAAAGATTCTTGTATATCCATCACAGTTTCTTTCACATATGTGTTCAAAGTACTATATGAAACATAGATGTGAGGAAGGCAAAAATTTAGGATATAGATTTTTCCAGCTACATGATAAAAATAATAAAAGGCAGTGTATGAAATTGCCCTAAAAATTGTAAGTTTCTGCCCAAATGTAAGCTATTGTTACTATTTTATTTATCCAACTTATCATCATCATTATCTTCATCATTCTCAATATTTATAAAGTTGGCATCCTCAGTAATTGAGAAGAATGGAGATTTAGGATTTACTGTTTTGGAAAAAACTAATTACACACAAATCTTGAGTAAAAGCCATAATACTGAAGATTTTTAAAGACAGTATTGGGTAAAGAGCAGAACAAATGCATTCAAGTGAAAAATGTGGCATATATGATAGGGTATGAGAGAAAGGATGACCAATAAACTCTCAGGTTGCAGCAGAATGGTAAATTAATAGAAAATACTGCAGTTGGGTCAAAATAAAATGTGGGAGAATAGAAAGTCCAGTAATTAGAAGGCAATAAGTTGTTCTTTTTATTTCTGTAAAGAATGTTTCAGGTAATTGAACAAGGTATGTTTCAGTTAATTAATGTATATAATTTGGGCAGGATTGACATCTTGATTAGAATTTTAAACATATCTTCCCATTTTTTCATTGCTTTCATTACTCAAGTTGAAAGGTCTGACATTAGCCTAATGGGGTAATATTTATATTTAACTTGATGTCTCTTCTCCCATTTTTGGAATCTCGTCTTTGTCTATGATTTTGACAAGTCTGGCCATGACATGCCATGGAAAAGGCTCTTCTTAGGCTGAGTCTATTTGGGGTCCTTTGTATTTCTTATATCTAGATGTCCTAATATTTCTCTTAGTACAGAAAGTTTTCTGCAGATATTTCATGGAATGTATTTTCTACATATTTATTAGATTCTTCACCGTATGGAACACCAATTATTCAGATATTTGTGCATTTAATAGTATCTAGTATTTTCTATATGCTATCCTCACTTTGGGGGTTATTTTCTTCATTTTTTTTGTCTACAAGGTTTTTTTTTTTAAATCAGAGATTCAATCTTCTACATGGTCTGCATGGTCTAATCTATTAATACTTTCAGTTTTCTTCAGTATAGTCTTTATCTCTAAAAGTTCTGTTTGATTACTTTTTATGGTATCTATCTCTTTATGGAGTTCCTCCTTCAAATCATGGAAGGACTTCCTTATTTCCTGGAGTTGGTGGTCTGTTTTCTCTTGTATCTCATTTAGTTTTGTCACTATGAATTTTTTGAATTATTTTCCTGACATTTATGTAATTTCTTCTGTGCTACATGCAGTTGATGAGAAGTTGTTGTGGTTCTTTTGTGGGAGAAGAATTTTTTTTTCTTCGTATTTCTTGTGCCTCTGTACTGGTTTCTAGTCATCTGATGAGGAACATGCTTGTTTATTATTTATTTATTTATTTATTTATTTATTGAGCAAATTCTGTATGGTCAAGAGGAAGAAGAAGCTCTTCCTCTCAGGTGTGTTCCTGATAAAAGCCTCTGTCTTCCAATCAGAGAAGGTTATTGTAGCCAGATTCAAGTGTTTGATTCCTCTCCCAACTTCTCAGACCAGATATAACTTGGGCTGGGCTGGAGAGATTTAACTATAGGAGGCAGTGCAAGTTGGGCACCGTGGTGTGCAGATTTTCAAGGTTAGGATGTGTGTGAGAGAATCAGGGTGGGAGCCCCAGTGCAGCCCCTCCAGAACAGCATACTCTTCCACTTCCCCTTGGTGGGTCCTGATATTGCCAGATCCTGCACTCACCATTTTAACTCAGAGAAATAAAGGCCAGGATCAAAAGCACTGACACCATTTCCTAGCTTCCAGGGTATCCCTGAGTCCTCCCTGTGCTCCCTCAACCAGTGCAAGTCACAGGTGACAGATCCTGAGACAGGAGGACTTGCCAAAGCAGAATGATCCCCAGTGAAGCCAGAACTTAAAATGACATTAAAAAAAATCATGTAGTAAAGATTCTTGTATATCCATCACAGTTTCTTTCACATATGTGTTCAAAGTACTATATGAAACATAGATGTGAGGAAGGCAAAAATTTAGGATATAGATTTTTCCAGCTACATGATAAAAATAATAAAAGGCAGTGTATGAAATTGCCCTAAAAATTGTAAGTTTCTGCCCAAATGTAAGCTATTGTTACTATTTTATTTATCCAACTTATCATCATCATTATCTTCATCATTCTCAATATTTATAAAGTTGGCATCCTCAGTAATTGAGAAGAATGGAGATTTAGGATTTACTGTTTTGGAAAAAACTAATTACACACAAATCTTGAGTAAAAGCCATAATACTGAAGATTTTTAAAGACAGTATTGGGTAAAGAGCAGAACAAATGCATTCAAGTGAAAAATGTGGCATATATGATAGGGTATGAGAGAAAGGATGACCAATAAACTCTCAGGTTGCAGCAGAATGGTAAATTAATAGAAAATACTGCAGTTGGGTCAAAATAAAATGTGGGAGAATAGAAAGTCCAGTAATTAGAAGGCAATAAAGTCTACAGTCTTAGATTTTAAGTGCATTTAGAAGCAATAAAAAGCAACTGCAGGATTTTAAGAAAGGAAATATCGTGACAAAGTAATCTTGGGATGGTGAAGTCTTTTCAAGTGTTCTTAATAGATTGCAGACAATTGAAAACAGAAGGGCAAGGAAGGTTTTAAGATAGAGCCAATTCAGAGAAATAAAAATCTTGCTTCGATCATGATGATAAGACTGAGACAGAGGATGTTTTGGGTGCACAGCTAGGGCATGTGCTTTAGAAGGAAAGCTTTGCTAGACATCAAAGTGTGCAAGAACAAAAGAAGGTTAAAATGATATGAATGAAGTCTGAAAAGTACTTTGAGTATGGAAAGAAAGATACTTCTATGTGAGCCTGAAGTGTGTTAGGTGAGACTGAAAAACAGATGAGCATTAAAAAAAATCATGGTTGGTAACAGCTCTTGTCACCCTTGATCACCACCATAAAACAGCTGATCACTGGCTTCTCTTCAGTTCTTCTAAGACTAGCTGTGGAAGAACCTCCCATCTCTGAGCTGCCAGGGCTGCAGGTTTCTGCTGTAGCCTCCTACCGTGGGGTGCAGACAGTCATGCCTGGGCGGTGATTGTCAGCTTGCTGAAGCATGCATCTCAAGTGTGTTGCTGTTTCTTGGCTGTTGTTTTGTTATACAGAATTTCTTTTTTTTTTAATTTACATTTTTATAATACATCCAATCACATTATTTAACTTACAAAGTGATCATTTCAATATATGAACATTTCTCCCCGATCCAATTGATCAAAATATAACAATACTACCTCTCTGTCTCAACAATGATGTCTCCGTATCCCTCCTCCAAATGTTTTTCCCCAGGCCCCACTCCTCCACACACACCACATCTGGCGTTCACACCCATCTCTTGTGTTTGTACATCCTTTAGCCCGTCAGCTTCAGTTATAGAGTGTGGACACTCGGTATATATTAAGTGGGGACATACAATATCTCTCCTTCATAGCCTGGCTTACTTCACTCAGCAGTAAATCTTCCATATTCTTCCACTTTCTGTCAAAAGTCAGGGTTTTGTTGTTTTTTATGGCTGAATAGTTATACCGAATTTCAAATAGCAAGCAATTTTTTTTTCTAATTTGCTAAAGGATGCTTGTGCTCACCAGAGAGACAGAGACTGAGAGAGAGAGAAAAAATGAGAAAGCACCCCCTCTGTGGGGAGGGGAAACGACACACTCCAATCCTTTCTTCATTCTCCTCTTGGGGTTTTTGTCATGCACACACATGCACTCGGTGCATTTTTCAAGCCACGGGGTCTAGGACTTGAGCCACATAATTGGCCGTGTGGAATCCAGCCACTTTAATCACCATAGTATCTGGCTGGCCTGCAAATGATTTTTAAAATATCTCATCAATGTTAACTTCTTTTTTTTTTTCTTTTTTGGAGAGCTTTTTGCTATAGTGTGCGTGCGCTTGTCATACAGAAAGAGAGAGAGAGAGACAGAAAGCGAGAAATCACTCCCCCACGGGGGATGGCTATGCCACAATCCCTTCTCCTTCGTTCTCCTCTCAGGATCTTGGGTATGCACGCACACACACTCCGTGTTAGTTTTATGCCACCGGGTCCGGGATGCAAACCATGGTCGACCACATGGGAGTTCAGCGACATAGCCATTACATTAACTACTGGTCCCTCGATGTTCACTTCTAAATTGCTACCTCTTTGCCCTTTCCTTACAATGAAAAGATTAAATTTCCCACAGTGTTCTCCCTCGACCCAAATGTATTGTGTTGTACTGTATGTATTTGTACCTGAAGCAGGTAAACAGGGTTCTTGTAGCTTCCCAGAACCACTGCTTCTCCATGGGGCTCCCAGTTTTCCCAAAAGGTCCCCTAGTTTTCTCTTCCTGTTGCTTGGGGTCTTGGGGAGAAAATTATAGTCCTTTTTGCTTTTGGTCCCCAAATTATCAGGGTACTCAGACAGGGTTACTTATGCCATCATTTCATATATTCCTGATGAAAGTGACTGTTACTATTTACTAATTCCATAAGGACCTGGGCTGAGGAAAACTCTATGTGACATACAGTATTCACTGTTCTTATATAGGATCTATAGAAATAAGAGGTGTCCATGGCCCTGCCCCTTAACTCTTAACCCACCCATCTCATCATTGGCTTTTGGAGATGCAAAGAAGAGATTCTCAGGATATAAGAGGGATGGATTAAAGGTCATGTCCTATATGGTCTTCCTGTTATGCTGTCTCTGATGCCCTTTGCTATTACAAGGCTAGTTTTCAAATTCCAAAGGAAGCTGGTACAAATGATTTAGCTTATACTCTTACCTTTCTGGGCAGAAGCTGTCATGCCAGAATATCGTACTTACACTTGGTGGGGTGGCTTTCATATTACTTCCTTATATTTTAACTAAGAAGAAGGAGAATCGCATGTAAAAGGGGTCTTTAGAAAATCCATAAGAAATACATATTTTAAAAAATAATGCATGAATTTGAAAAAATTTTGCACCACCTTAAACATGTACTCATTGCATTTTTTTAAAATGCACTCTCTGAAGTCTCCTCGTGCAATACAAGAGAAGAATAGGAAGAGGAGCTGGTAAGGAAGGAGAAACAATGACCTTGTTAGAAAAGCAAAGATTAAGCCAGCAAAAGACAATGGAGCAGGTGGGTAGGTTATAAGAACTCTTTTCCACCAAGGTTATGCCACTCTACTAACACATATAAAAGAGATTCATGAACTGGAACATTTAACTTAGAATCAGGAGGAAGTCAAAAGCTGTGGTAGTTTGACCTTTAGCACACAGTCTATTTCAGACTAAATTCTATTATGGAAGTACATTCTACAATATGCTTATAGTGAGAAGTCGAATCTAATCAGAGCTGACAGCAGCTTCTTGTCTCAGCAGAAGTAGCAGCAGTGTAAGTGAGAACCTGGTTTGGTGGGAATCTGAAAGGAAAGTACAGTGGAGCTATAAGAAGACAGAGTGCCTGGGGAAACTCAGGAGTGGGTATCAGGCACACAGTAGTTGCATGGGACAGAGCAGCATTGGTCTAAAGGTTGAATACTAACTACATTGAATAAACACTGTTTTCGTAGCCTGTCAACAAAAACTCAAATAAGAAGAGAAGTAGCTAAAACATATTAACTTTAATCAGAGAAAATGTAAGAAATTAATTCTTTGAATCAAAATGAACATTAAAATATTATATTCTTTTTCTACAGATTCCAACTTAGAAAATAATTTTTAGAATTATGAACCATGCTTGCTTAAAAAAATAATCTTCCAAGGCTGTGCCTACAATTATATAGCTTATCTTTCAGTAGTGCATTGGATTTGAAAAAGGGATGGAAGTCTCATAATTATTGTGCAAAGAGGAAGACATAAAAGTATAAAAAGATAAAACAACATTTGCATGATTAACGATGAGTCAGCATGGGTCCAGGTTTTAGAATATAGAGCTCTTGGCACCAATTCTGGGAAAATGCTTTTAAACTCTAAAATCCTATTAAAATAGAGAGATAATGATCAATAAAGACCCAGTGCCTTTCACATAGTAAGCATTTTATTCATCAAGTTGAGTTCATTGTACACAGAGGACTGTGTTATGTTCTTTCCTTCTTTTTCTAGACTTTTCTTCTCTCTTTGTTGCTTGAATTACATTATTATTTATCCTTTTATTTTTGGTCTGTAAAATACCTGCACATGATATAAATTAAAATGTTTTCTTATACACACACACACACACACACACACACACACACACACACACATATATATA
>NW_006159437.1:1107046-1174115 GCF_000334495.1 Tupaia belangeri chinensis | reverse complement strand
TGTCTCCAGTGAGAGTATGTACCTTATAGCAAAATTTCTTTCTTAAAAAAAAAAAAAAAAAAGTTAGTCTTTGTAGTAAGAAGCATATGTGTGCAAATAGAATTATATTTCTGTACATTTATTTTTAGAGAGTTATTTATTTATTTATTTTTGGTATAGGGCATGTGTGTTCACCAAAAAGAAAATAGGCAGGAAGCAAGAAATCAGCTCCAGGGGGGATGACCACACTGTGATTTCTTTTACCTCATTCTCCTCTTGGGATCTTGAGCATGCATGAGCATGCTCCCAGCATGAGTTTTAAGCTGCTGGGTCTGGAACTTGAACTGTGGACAACTAGTTACAAGTCCAGCAATGTAACAAGTATGGCATCTGCTGGTCCCATTAATTCTGCATTTTTATTTTATAATTAATCTCAGTATGAACTTCTACATATTTGCCTGCTTTATCATTCTGAAATGTTATGCATTTCATTGTACATTTTTAGAGATATTTTTGCTATGGGATGCATGTGCTCACCAGGAGAGACAGAGAGACAGAAAGAGAGAAATCACTCCCCATGGGAGATGGCCATGCTGCAATGCTTTCATCATTCTCCTCTCAGGATCTTAGGCACGCACGCGCATGTGCCTGGAATGAGATTTAAGCTGCTAGGTCTGGGACTTGAACTGTAGCCAACCCCATAGGAGTCCAGTGACATAACCATTATTCCATCTAGTGGTCCCTCATTATAAATATCTTTAATTTAAAGGTACATAATTAGCAATTCTATTGGTGTACATTTATTTCTGATTTTTTTGTTATTACCAGCAATACTTCAATTAACAGTTTTGTTCAAATACATTTTGCACCAGTGTGAATATATCAATGAAATAAATTCCTAAATTAGAACTTGCTGGGTCAAATGGTCGGTGCATCTATGATTTTAATGGATATGGCCAAATTAGTCTCTATGGATATTTGACCATCTTACATTTCCATTAACAATGAATCAGAATACCAGTTTTCCCAGACTGGTAAATGAGCATGCTAACATTTTTTATCACTGCCAATTTTATCCTTGCAAAATGTTAGAGTACTGTTTTATTTTTCATTCTCTTCCTTTGAATGAGAATGAGCATCCTGTCATATGTTTTCAAGTCATTTTTGTTCCTTTACTGAAACAGCCATCATCAGTTTTAAAAAGCATGCTTAACTTATTCTAATTTTAATTTAATTACTAATTACATTAATTAAAATGTAAGCTTTTCAGTAACACTTTAAAATGTACC
Source organism: Tupaia belangeri chinensis (assembly GCF_000334495.1). Lineage (NCBI taxonomy): Eukaryota > Metazoa > Chordata > Mammalia > Scandentia > Tupaiidae > Tupaia > Tupaia belangeri. The sequence continues at coordinate 1,172,847 of NW_006159437.1, read as the reverse complement.
TATAATTTATATCTTAGTGACAATTACCACAATCACACTATAGTTTTCTTTGCGTGTCTTCATTTTTCTCATCTAAAAGTGGAGGTGTGTGTGTGTGTGTGTGTGTATGTGTGTGTGTGTGTGTGTGTGTGTTTAAAAGTATCTTACCGCCAAGGCAGTTTTTATTCAGTATATCACTTATGTGATTCTTTCAGCAAGCTTATGTCTGTGCCTTTGTTGTCTGTCTTTAAATGTCAAAATATTCATGAGAATAGTCTATCTGAGTCCATTAACCAATAAATGACTAGATTGGCATCAATGAAGGAAAATGTCAGAATAAAGGTGAAGGTTATCCATTTTTTTCCCTTTGAAAAGGATTATAAAAGGATTATTAGAATTTTTCTATTGTGATGAGCACATTTTGCAAGTTCTTTATGTGACCTCAGTTCGCAGTTAAACTTCTCTATTTTATGACATTAGCAGATGTGTTTCTCTCTTCTTGGGAATGGAAGGGAGATAAGCTATCTGAATCTTTTTGGAAGTTCTGAGGTCAGTAAAGGAAGCCTGATACCAAAAGGGACAACTTTTACCAGAAAAAGAAGCATGCTTTATCTTTTAATACACAAATAAAGTCGGCACTATCAATGAAAATCCCCCTATGTAAGATCTTCTGGTGAATGATTGATGCCATCCTTCATGTCTACTGAAAATTTCCCTGGATTTGCACAAGCCACATCTCTCTAATCTTATTTCCACGAAAACTCCAGTAGAGAGTGACAGCTTGTATCTGGCAACACTCGACTGTGTCACGTGACTCAATAGGGCAGCTCAGAGTCGGGCCAAGGAACTGTGCTGTTCTCTGTTGTCCATTTTATTGACAGAAAAATGAGTCATTAAAAAAGGGCATCTGAAATTACAGACCTAATTTAGTTCCTGTATATTAACCAGCAATTTAATAAAGCATGAGAGCAGTTTTCATGCACCTAAAGTAGCTGAGCGTAACTGGTTCAAAAACCACTTAGTTTAGTCCCAGGAAAAGCCCAAGACCTGCTAATTTCTCTCTTCTTTGGCACAGCTTTGAAAAGTTCATTAAAAATCTTTGATTTTTAAACTTTTCATATCACTGTAGCAAAAATACAAAAAGGTTGCTTATAGGAGTCTCCTATTGAACTTCAATTATATCTCTATATTGACATTACAATCTCTGTTGGTAAAATTATTATTGAATACAGAAAAAATTAGGGAAAATTTGACAAGCAGAGAGGTTTATTAAAACTCTAAGGGCATTAAATTCAAGCTATCCTAAATATTTCAGCCTTTATACCTTTATTTTTAAAAATAATTATTTAATTTTATTATGATTATTATTTGTAAGTTGATAAGAAAGAGAGAGAAAAAGGGAAAGTGAGAAAACAAGCCACCAGGTCTGGGGCTTGAACCACTGTCTGCCATGTGGGGATTCAGCACCTTAGCCACCATGCCACCTGCTTATCCAGCACTGATATTTACTACATTCCAAATAAATTTAAAACAAATTTGAAAATTAAATGCAAACAAATCTATGCAAACTACCAAAGTTGAGGATTTCTGAGCTCAGTGGTATAAGATTAACTGAATTCAAATCCAAATGACAAATTGTGCAAAATGAATTGCATGAATGGAAAAATCTTCCAAGTCTATAATGAAAAGATAGACACCTGCATATTTTAAAATGCAAAAGGAATGAGTCAGTAATTCATATAGATAATTTAAAAAACCATTAATCTTATGAAAAAAGTTAAAGATTATTCATAACAAATAATTGCAAAGTAAAATTACATGTATCAAAAGGGTAGAGATAACAAAGATTCATAATTCTCAAGGCTGAGTAGGGTGGAGGACATTGAATAGTTCCATACATTGCTGAAGAGTAAGGTAATTAAAATAAACTTGTACAAGTATATTTGAAAACTTGTACAAGTATATTTGAAAATACATTTGCTAGGCCTTCATAATCTCCATACTCTATGACCTAGCAGTTTTAGGGGTCTACCCTTAGTAAATAAAGATATAAAAGGATGTTCTCAGCCTATCTATAAAAGAGGCAATTTAAATAAATAGAAAAGTTCTTTAAGTGAGAGGTTATAAAAGTTCTGTTAAATGTCTACTAAATGTTCTATTTAGTTATTTAAAGTGTTATAGGAGATGCTGATAAGAGAAAATATTCACACTATAGAATCCAGTAATTAAATGCAAGTTCTGAGAGTTCAATATCATTTCTGTAAAAGATTATACAAGCAAAAACACAGAAGAATAGACAGTAAAATGTAAAAGATAACAATTATGTACCAGGGCTGGATTTCATAACTCTTGTTTCTTTTCTGTGATTGTTTTCTATTTTTAAAAGTTATTGGCATTTGGGACCAGCAGTTAGCATAATGGCTATGTTGTTGGACTCCCACCTAGTCAACAGCGGTTCGCGTCCCGGACCCGGTGGCTTAAAACTCATGCCGGGTGTGTGTGCGTGTGTGCCCAAGATCCCGAGAGGAGAATGGAGGAGAAGGGATTGCGGTGTGACCATCCCCTCTGGGGGGTGATTTCTCTCTTTCTGTCTCTATGTCTCTCTCTGTCTGTCTGGCGAGCGCACGCGCCCTATAGCAAAAAACTTAAAAAAAAAGTTATCTGCACTTAGCATGTATTTCTTTTGTAAGTATTTTCAAAGACAGACATTACTAAAATGCAAGAAATAAAAAAGCTATAGCTCATTCCATTTTAGATGTGTTTATATGACCATGGTTTAAGTGATCAGCTTAAACTTCAGCCATGTAACAGGGATAATATTGTCAAAAAATCATCTTGCAACTTCAATTTGCTGCATTCATAGAAGATTGGTAAATCCTGAAGATGACATGACAAAATAGAATCCAAATTTTCAGTGTACTTGGTCACTAGGCAAGATTCCACAATGCTAGATACCTCTGTCATTTCACAGAGATACCATCACCTGAATAAGCACTCCAAACAAAGTCAATAAATATTTGATAATTTTTGATAAATGTTGATAATTCTGAAAATTCCTACTCTCATTTACTTACATGGCAGAAAGCCTGCATCATTCATTCTGATAAACAGCATAATAAAAAAATTTAAAGCTATCATTTATGTTTATGTTTATTTAATGTTATACTTTGACCTCACATATTAGTTAAGAAATAAACTAACTTCTAAGATATTAAAAAAAGGAAAATCATTCATCTAGCATGTCTCAGCAGCCCTTTCTAACATGGAAGTGTGAGTTCCTGTGTTCAAACAGTTGTGGACGTAACAAAATTTAATGACCTACTGAGATTTATTTGTTTTTACTAGATGTGGATATTGAAGTCTAACATTTTTCTTGACATTACTTGCACTGAGTTTACATGTTCTTATTTGAAGTTTTAGAACTTAAGGTGAAAAATTGGGTTTAAAGAAGGGAAAAAGAAAAAAGAGGGAGAGAGAGAGAATGTGTGAGAATGAATGCACGTGTTTGGAATAATTAGAAATATTTAAAATGCTTTATAACTCAAAGGGTGAATTTGAATAAAACTGATAGAGGATGATGTCCAATTTGCCGTATTTTTTTTTTCATCATTTCTTGGATAAACCTGCAGGCTTGTATGCCTCTCACTCTCCCAGTGAGCTGGTACCTGGACTGCTCATGTGAAAGACACCTCTGATAAGAGTCCAACACTTGCGTTCATGGATGGTGGATAGGGTTCCACAGTGTGAGTCCCTGGTGTTTCAGAGCAACATCAATTAGGCCATCCTAGTTTCCATGGTTTCCCCACTTATCACTCCCTGCCTTGGTAATGAGCACCAATAAAATATGACCTGACTGCATTATAGCAAGAGAAGAATCAAAGGAACACTCTTTTTACAGTTTCTTTTCTTATAAAACACCTCATTGACTCTTTTTGCTAAGGCTATTCTAAAATTTACTGTACAGTGCAGGATGAGGTAACCGCCTTTCAGGATTTCAGAAGGGTGCTGTGCTGCAGCCAGATCAATACTGTGTGCTTTATCTGTGTTGTTAGAAAAAAGAGATGCCAATCAAGGAACTAGAGTTAAGATAGGTAGTGTGAACAGGTAACTGCACAGTGATGCCAATGTCTGTAAAATGCATGAAATATGCAAAAGTCTGTATCTCTTACAGATAAGAAGGAGGTAGAGCTGTTAGGTAATGGTAAAAGAAAAATCAATTGTAATAAAGTGATCTTCCTTAGAGCTGTTTGGAGAATAGACCCACTGCATTCAACTTTTAGCTGAACAGGGCTAAGGTAGGAGATAGAACACAGCAGGACTGGGTTCTGTCAAATCGTTCTATCATTTGCTAGTTGTATAACCTTGAGAAACTTATTTGCTTCCTTTTGATGACACATTTCTTTTCATGCTGTGATTGCCTACCTGTTCTCATGACATTGACATCTTTCAGTGGAAGATTCAACAATTTGTTGTTTTGTATGCCACATGCATGGCCTGTTCATTGATGGGAATTCCCAGTCTTTTCCATTGATAAAAAAATTCTTATTTTTCTTTCATAAGAATTGCACCATGATTGGGAAGAAGGGGCCTACTTCCTGCAACACTGAATCCTAAGTGTTCCATTGCTAGTCAATGTTCCTGCTGTCCCCTTTCTCTCTCTGTTCTTCTGTACTTGGTTTGACTAGCCGCTGCCCCTTGGTCAGCTGATTATGAGAAAAGGAACTTTACTAATGGGCTCTTTGGTGCCTGTCCTGAGAGGTGAATTCAGCATAGTATTGTCCTAAATTCCCTTTAGTTCAAGTGCTTCAAGGAGACATAAAGAAAACCAGGGTCCCTGTTCCTCCTTGGGGCAGAGCAGTCTAATGGAGGACTACGTGATTTTTTTTTCCTCCCTTACTGCTGCTGATGCTGATGGCAGACATCCTTGTTTTGTTTTGTTTTGTTTTAAACTTATGGTAATTCCTGAGTCATGCATAGGAAATCTCTGGCAAAAACCAACAGTGATGTGCTTTTCCTGAGCTTTAGGAAAACCCTGAGAACTGAGAAAGCTCTGGTTGTGGCCAAATCGTTCTATCATTTGCTAGTTGTATAACCTTGAGAAACTTATTTGCTAACTTTTGATGACACATTCCTCACTTGCAAAATGGAGTGAAAAATGGTTTCTCCTGGCCAGCTGCAGCGGTGCTGAAGTAATGCAACACTCCACAATGCTGAAACCGTATGGGAAGGTCCCATGTTTCTGGCTCTAGGTCTTCCTGCACCCCTCCTGTGATCCTGGCTGGCTAGAGCTGGACTGGATCATGGAATAAGAACCCTGTGGAATTTTCTGTCTCTCTCTCTCTCTGCCTCTCTCTCTCTCAGCAGAAACAAACTATAAAAAATAATTTTTACAACACAGTTGTTAGGAAGTTTAAATGAGAAATTCACCTGATAATGTGGCATACAATAAAAACTCTGTATGTCATGCGTCAATATTATGATTTTAGAGAAATAGAATGAAATTTATCTAATCACTGCACATTTTTAATAGAAAATAACCTTCAAGGAGTACTTTTATTTCCCCAGGGGTTACCGAAATGTCTCGTCTTATTATAAAGACTTTTGCATTCAGTGCAACAGACCTGTTCAGAAATGGCAAGGAATCTAGGGCAGTCGGGGCTATGGATTTAATTACATCAGGTATATAAAGACACTTTCAGTAAGCCTGAAATACCCTCTGTCCCATCTAAACCAAATTGCGAGTCAAAATTAAGTAAGCTACAGAGCCAAGAAATGATTTCTGGGCACTTGGGTCTGTTTTCATTAAATGTTTATCAAATATGTATTGAGTATTTATTGAGTTCTACACGTGATTGGGCTATACTAGCTGCTTTGGGACCATATAAAAATGTGTAAGACCTGGCCCAGTGATTCCCAGGGGCATTCTATTGCAAGAATATTATACTCAGAAATAACCACTATGAAGTAGGAGTGAAAAGCATTCTGAGTTATAAAAATATAAAACCTCAGAACATACACTAATGCCCGCCAAATGTTTCGATTTTGCTTGGATAACTGTGCATAGAAAAATGGACTCTTTAGGAGGAGCAAATAGCATATAAAAAGATGAGAAGATGCTAAGAATAATTTGACGCATATTCAAAATAATTTATGTTTTTTACTGTAAGCTCAAGTGGGCAAAGCACAGATAGGTACTAAGTTTTATATACATACACACACACACACATATATATGTATCATATATATGTATATGATTATTATAAGGTATAAAATATAATAATTAAACCAAGGTAATTAACATACCTCTCTCTCTCTCTGCATATATGTGTATGTGTGTGTGCAAAGGTAAGCCAAGATAAGAATAGGATTTCAAAGCATTACATGATGTCAGAACTCCTTAGCTGGAGTAAAGGTTTTTCTGGAGCTGAGATTATTTATGGCACCTTGAGGAAGGGGACTAAGGAAGCGTGACTCTGGTCTGGTGGGTCAGATTCTGAGTTTCAGTACTTCACAGTAATTCTATGAGGTAGGTGATGAACACATGTCCTGGTCACTTTCTAGGTGGTGAGAAGGCACAGAAGACAAGTAACTAAACTGAGGGCACTTAGCAGTCCCTTTCCAAGCTGGAACTGGTAGCCAAATCTTGTTTGGCTGACTTTCTGCACAGTTCTATCCTTATATCCAGGTTTTTACCCTGTGGCTCTGCAATATCTCATGTTTATTTTTAGAGCAAAAGACGAACCATTATGCTCAGAGATCACTGTAACAGGTTATAATGAATGGCAGCAAGCCCAATGTGCTTGGGCTCCTTGAACTGTATGTACATTGTAGAAATGCTCAAGGCTATGGCTGTCTGAGAGTTACTTATGAGGACTGATAGAGCCACTCTAAAGGAATAGGGAAAGTCTATGAGTCTAAGTGGTTAGAATTTGTATGTCATAGAATTGCAAAAGTAGGAGAAGCATAGACAGTAACTTCTTTCTTTTTAACTTTTTTTATTGACATGTAATAATCGCACATATTTGTGAGTCGGGATGTAATCTTTCAATACAAGAAAACAATGTATATTAACTAAATCAGGTTAATTAGCATATCTATCATTTTAACTATTTATCATTACTTTGGGTTGGGATCATTCAAAATCCTTTGTTTTAGTTACTCTGAGATCTATAGTAAATTGTTAACTCTATGCATCCTACTATATTTTATAATACTAGAAATTTTTTCTCTCATCTATCTATAATTTTGTTTCCATTAATCAGCATCTCTCTATTTTTTCGATCCTTTAGTAGCCATTCTTCAACTCTTTTGTTTTAAGAGATATTTTTGCTATAAGGAGCATGCACTTGCCGGGGAGACAGACAGAAAGTGAGAAATCACCCCCCAGAGAGATGGCCACACAGTAATCCCTTCTCCTCCATTCTCTTCTTGGGAGTTTTTGGGAACACACACACTTGCACCTGGTGTGAGTTTTAAGACGTCAGGTCTGGGACTCAAACCGCAGTCGACTACGTGGAGTCTGGCACCTTAAGCACCATGCCACCTACTGGCCCCCCAACTCTCTACTTTTATGAGGTACTTTTTCTTTCTATTTCCATCAATAAGTGAGAACATGTGATATTTCTCTCTGTTTTGTTTGTTTCACTTAAAATCCTTTGGTCCATTCAACTTCAAATGAAAGGACTTAATTCTTCCTTTTTTTTTTTTTGGAGAGGTTTTTGGTATAGGGCACAGGCACTCACCAGAAAGACAGAGAGAGATAGAGAGACAGAAAGCGAGAAATCACCCCCCAGGAGAGATGGCCACACCTCAATCCTTTCTCCTCCATTCTCCTCCCAGGATCTCGGGCATGCATGCACACATGCCCAGCATGAGTTTTAACCACCAGGTCCAGGACTTGAACTGCAGTTGACTACATGGGAGTCCAGCCACATAGCCATTACCCCAACTGCTGGTCCCAAAAGAACTTAATTCTTAATAATGGCTAAATAGTATTCCATTGTGTATGTGTGTTTATTTTTATTCATTTGTTTATTGATGAACACTTAGACTGATTTCGTATTTTGACTATTGAGAGTGACATTTAACTGATAAGGAAACTAAAGCTCAGAGAGGTCAGGTGAATTGCAAGGTCATATAGAAAATGAGCAGGAAGGTCCAGGTCTCTTTACTCTGGATTCACTGCTAATGGGTCCTGAAGGCCTGGGCTATCAATCGTCTAGAAAAAACATAAAAGGTGGCAGCTGGTAAGATGAGAAGGGTGTGTAGATCAAGACACTGAAAAGGTAAGCTGAGTATGTCCCTGTTATTTTGGATACATATGTATATATATACATATGTATATATCCCTCAGGAGGATGGCAACACCACAGTCCCTTCTCCTCCCGTCTCCTCTCAGGATTTTAGACATGCACACACATGTGCCTGGTGTGATTTTTAAGTGGTCAAGTCTGGAACTCAAAGCATGCTCAACTATGTGGGAATCCAGCAACGTAACCATTGCACTACCTGTTGATCCCAAGGATAGCCTTGTTTGTCTGGAGGGGAAACTGGTTCTATGAATGAATCTTGAATGTGAAGCTATAAAGTGCCCTGTCTCTCCTCTGAGATGCTACCTTCAATTATATCACATTGAAGTTTGCCATGACTTTTTCCAGATAAGGAAGTAGAAAAAGGTAAATAACCTTAACTATCTCTGAATTTCAACCCAGCGTGCCTGAGAAATTACCAAATTCTATTAGATTTAAATGGAATTGATTGTATTACATTTTCTACATAAGAAAAATGAGAGACTTATTGGCATACATTGAAACTTAGTTTTAGAAAACAGTGCTGGTTGGGAGCCAGCAGTTAGCGTAATGGCTATGTTGCTGGACTCCCACATAGTCGACCGTGGTTCACGTCCCGGACCCGGTGGCTTAAAACTCACGCTGGGCGCATGTGCGTGTGTGCCCAAGATCCCGAGAGGAGAATGGAGGAGAAGGGATTGCGGCGTGACCATCCCCCCTGGGGGGTGATTTCTCTCTTTCTGTCTCTGTCTCTCTCTGTCTGGCGAGCGTACGCGCCCTATAGCAAAAACCTCTCAAAAAAAAAAAAAAAAAAAGAAAGAAAGAAAATAGTGATGGTTCAGAAACACCTGAGAATATGATTCCAAGGCTCAAGGATAGCTCTGAAAACTTCTAATATATTAAACAGAGAAGTTATACAACTTCTAGTTTACTCAAATTAGAAATTAAGTGATTTTCCCAAGGTCACATACACACACATGTACACGCACATGCACACACAATAACAGGGGCTTAAGCAAAGGCAGAACCCAAGGAAATTTCCACCCATCACTTCTAGAAATTTGTACAAAGCAAAATCATGCCGGCTGTCACTGGTTGTTGAGTAGAGTAGGTCCCTTGATAAGCATGCTGCATTCTATAGAAGGTCCTTGGGGCAGGTATTCTTTGATCTACATGGGTTGATCCAAAGCTCTACTTGGTTGTGCCTGGATAGATGGAAGAGACACTGACTATCCTGGGGAAAGATGAAACCAGGACCTTCAGTCACTTGACGTCTTCTCTCCTTAATCCCCAAAAAGATGGTGCATCCTTGTAAAAAAATCTCTGGGGCATTAGGGAAGCAGAACCTGAGAGGTCTGGCATTGTACTTCAAGTTAGGACAGCTGGTATCTTTAAGATGAGTTAAAGATCAGTTGGCCAAAGTGGATAGCAGGTCCTCCAAGGAGCAACTTATAAGAAATGGGGTAAATTGCGGTGGTGACTTTGGTATAATCCAAAGCCTTCAAGTGTCAGGCAGGAAGGGCTAGTTCAGATTCGCAGATCCAGTCGCTGGCAGCAGAGACTGACGTTAGCATCACTCGCACATTGACCAGACTTCCTTGTCTCTCTCTCCAACTGCCCCCTGCCACTCTTGCACAGAGAGGACTCTTGTTATTGGACAAGTTATTCAGGAAGCCTGCATAAAGTTAAGCTGTATATTTTTCTCAACAACAACAACAAAATGTGGGAACTCAAAAATTAATTGAGGGAGAGGCATAAAATAGGAAGAGATGTGATCTGGTTTAAGCCACAAATTGAAAAAAAAAAAAAAAGACTTGTCCTGGCTACATATTATCATCAGCTCAACTAATATGTAAGTGCGTTCTGTTCTGAGATTTTCTAACAGTATTTTAAAGTGGTCATGGACTTTGGATGTGTCGATAGAATGGACTCTGCTGAAATAGACAGGCATGAGAAAGCCGAGGAGAAATGATAGAAGAAACTTTGTGACCCTCCTGAAGCAGTCTGTACAGAAGAATTCCAACTTCTTTTCTTTTTTGGCTTATCATTAAGGAGATTTTTTGCAAAATAAAGTGACAGAAAATACCTCCTTTCTAACCTGAGTAGTGCTTTAAGAGAAGGAGGTCTTCCTGGGACCCAGGAGATAAGAAATGTCTTTAGGATAGTGCTCTGGACTTCTCAGAGATATGCCTTCTGAGTGGTTCAGTGAGTATTCACAGAAAACTGTGAGTCATTTTGCTTCCATAAATATCATGTGAGCTAGTGGGAAGAGAAATGTATGCGAGGTAATTAAGGTCACAGAGAAAATGTAATAGAAGCCCAATTACTTTGACAAGTATGTTATATCTAAACATGCATTTACTTTTTACCCTGTATGGTTTGGGCTCCATAAAAATTATTTAGGGTACAGCTGGTCTCTTCCTTGGCTAGTTTATGGACCTAGAAAATGTGCATCTTCTCTGACCTTCCTGCTAACTTGCTAATTGGTTTTTCCAATTCCAGAAGTTCATAGATATGTGCAGAATAACCATCGTGACTTAGAGATAGATAAACAAGTTGATTTTCTCTACTCTCATCCTGAATCTCTGCTTAGCACTTCTCTCTCTCTCTCTCAAGGTTTTTGCCATAGGGTATATATGCTCACTAGAGAGAGACAGACAGAGAAAGTGAGAAATCATTCCCTAATGGGAATGACTATGCCATTCTCCTCTCAGGATCTTGAGCATGCACACACACATGCCTGGAGTGATTTTCAAGCTGTCGTGTGGGACTCAAACCATGGTGGGCCATGTGGGAACCCAGTGCCTTAACCACCATGCCACCTGCTGGCTCCTGCTTAGCACTTCTTAGAGATGCTGCGTAAGTCAGATAATCAAAGAGGTTTGTGATCAGCTTCTATATTTTTTCCTATATACGTACATTTTTTGGTAAGGACATGTCTATACCTTAGAATTACTCAATGGGGGGACCAGCAGTTAGCGTAATGGCTATGTCGCTGGACTCCCATGTAGTCGACCGCAGTTCGAGTCCCGGACCTGGTGGCTTAAACTCACACCGGGCGCGTGTGTGTGCGTGCCCAAGATCCCGAGAGCAGAATGGAGGAGAAGGGATTGTGGCGTGGCCATCCCCCCTGGGGGGGGTGATTTCCTGCTTTCTGTCTCTCTGTCTCTCTCTGTCTGGCTGGCGAGTGCACGCACCCTATAGCAAAAACCTCTCAAAAAAAAAAAAAAAAAAAAGAAAGAAAAGAATTACTCAATGGGGAAAATGAGTCTGTGGAAGTAAATGAAACCCTGTTGGTGAAAATAAGCTTGAAATAGAAATTTATAATGTTTGTAGCTAGTCGGAAATACTGCAAGTTAACTAAGGTTTTGAGTTTCTTGTTGAATAGATCCTTTCACTTCAACTGTCCGATCACGCCGAGGGCTGTTTGCAGCACTCGTGGCACACATCAGCAATACAGCTTAACACATGTGCCCTAATAATCCTTTCTGCTGGGTTTGTGGCAAACTGTTCATGTCTCTGCTTCCCAGACCTGAATACTTAGGAATGTCCAGCCACAGTTCTTCAGTGTCCTCCAAGGCCTTTCCTATGTCATTAGTTAACACATAAACTCATATTCAAAGATCAGCCAGTGGCATAGTGGTTAAGGGGGCTAGATCCCACATGGCCATATGTGTGGTTTGGGTGCCAACTCGGTGGTTTGAAAACATACTAGGCACATGTAGGTGCCTGCCCCAAATCCTAAAAGGAGACATGGAGAAGCAACTGTGGCATGACCACAATCCTCCATGGGGGACTGCTTTCCAACTTTCCCTCACTCTCTCTCTGTCTCTATCCTCCGTCTAGCACATATGCCCTCTTGTGAACAAAACCCTCTTATTTGGAAGATTTAATGACACGTATCATGACTCCTTACAGGATATAAAGAACATTACAACCTAAATAGATAGAAAACTCTGCTGTGTTACAGAGCACAAGGTCTGGAGTGAGAGGCAAGTCCCAGATTATCCTCTGGTCACTGTGTGACCCTCGTCCCATACATTGACTAGGCTTTGTGCAAGTGTGGATCACTGTGGATGAGCCCCTTGCCCTGGTCAACTTAGGATTCTATCACTAGATAATGTAGCCAGGAAATGCACCACCTGTTCTCTTATGGTTTACTCTGTGTGTTTATCTCATACCCTTCACATGGGAAACAGAAACCCACCTCCTCTTTGCAGGAGCCGAGCTTTTGTGGTATCAGAGAGGTTCCCTTGCTTGGTGCAAAGAGTTCAGGGACGTGGAAGTTCTTCCACAGAGCAGAACCAGGCTCTGAGTCTCCTTGTCACAGCTGCACTCAAACAGGGGGAGAGGCCTAGGACCGTCCAGAGAAGTGTGGAGCCCTGCCCAGGATGCTGTGTCAGTCCTTGGACGTGCTCCAGCTTCTCCACACCCAAGTAAGTGTGTTCCACTCCTCATGTGCAAAGCGGGATGTGGAAATTATTCTATGAGAAGTACCTAGGAGTTTGCCAAGCTCATTTTTGGGTCACCGTGCCATCTATCACTAATACAGTATCCCATAATGATCACATGGTCTGATTTATGTCCCTCATGCACACGGCAGAGGTTTTCCCTGTGTGTGTTCATGTAAACAGTTTATCTGAATCATAGTCCATGCAGAATTTTAAATCTGATCATCTGAATGTTGACAGAAAGACTCTTTTTGGTAAATATAGGTCTTATAAGCAATTGGTTAACTTCATTGTTAGATTCAAGTATCACCAGGGAGAGAAAAAAAAAATTGTTAGTCTGAACAACTGGGAAGAAATGTGCGGTGAAGTGAGTGGGAAAGAATGCTGGAAGAAAGTAACCATATCATCTTAGAGCTCCTAATAAGCTGGGATGGAAACAGAGAATAACACAAAACACAGATGCTTAAATCTTCAGGGAGAAAAACAGGCACATTTCTATGACTGGAGGCTTAAAAACATAAAGATAGCTCAAAAGGAATGAGATTCACAAAATATTCTAATTGTAATTCTCGAAGACCTTAAACGAAAGCAGTAAGAACCTAACACAGCAAGAGAGAGCTTGCAATCTATTTTCAGGAGGATTTTGACCAAGAAAGAATAAAGAAGGGTCACTGTGTAAAGAAGTATCGATTTTTACATATCCATGAGGGATGATGTTTTCCAAAATGACTGAAGTGGGGCACGGTTTCATTCATCTTTCTAACTCCAATACCTGCTACGATGCTAGGGTCACCAAGTTCCTTCTGTTGGTCTTACAGACTGGAGAAGTTTAACCATTGCTTTGTATAAGAAAGCATAATGAGAGGCCAGCATCGTTGCCGTAACGTGATGAAACCTGGAGAATGAAAGTGTCAGAAGATGTAAGAAAACTGGGCAGACATATCTAGTTGCTTACTCCATTAGCCAGTCTCCTTTTTAAAATATAGTAACAGAACTCCAACTTCATGGGGCCAGGGGTAGGAGCAGTACATCCAATGATAAAGCACGCATTTCCCAGTCTCCTTTACAGCTTAATATGGCTGTGTGACTACATTCTGGTCAAGAATAGGTAACAGCAGGCATTATTCTGACTTCCCGGTTAGCTGGGATGACTACTCTCATCATGTCCTGAAGTCACATGATGGATAGTCTTTAGAAACCATCCCAGACCATGCTGTAGACTAAAGAAGGAAATCACGTACTGGAAATCGTGAAAGACAAAGACAGAGCCTGCATTCGTGATAGTTCCACGGTTCTAACGCTGAACTGTCTGCCTCTAAACTGCTTTACTTGAAGGGAAAAAAGTCACTTCTATTTTGATTAGGATTGTAGTATTTTGGGGTGTCTGTTATATGCAGTGGAACTTAATCCTAATTGATAACATTTCCAGAAACCATAAACAGATTTCAGGGACTGAATGTATAAATGTGTATAAATCCCAGGAAAAATCAAAATCCTTAACAACAACAAAAAAAATTATGTCACCTTTTAAGTAATGAGGGAAAGAAATGGTGATATATTGAACAAGACATTGTCAAGTAAAGACATTATGTTGAACACGGTCATCAAGTCAGTTGTTTTCATTTAATAAGTAATATTTTTGGAAGGCTTACTACTTGCTAGGTGCTATTTTAAGTACTTTATATGTATTATATTTTATAGTCATCCCAATAGATACTGCTAATGATATTGCTAATGAGGAAATAAGGGCAGAGAGATCTAAATGATGTATTGCTTCAGTGTAACACAGTTATTTAGTGATGGAAACAGTTTACAAACCCAAGTACCCTGAGTTCAGAGATGATTGTCTTAACTAGTACACTGAACTGTCTTTCAGAGAAAAAAGCACAGTGAATTTTAAGTTTTATACTCATAGAATATAATTTTATAATTACAGGTGGAAAAAAAATGACATGTTCACTTAGATAAATTCAAGTTGCTCAGTCAATGTTAACCTGGAGGGAATCTCCTGGCAAGTGCCAAAGTTTCTTACTCAGTTGATGCCTGTTCAGGAATTTTATTAATGGCAAAAAAAGAATTTTATTGATAGCTATGAATATAGAAGATCTATTTACTGAATGTGCACAAAGAAGAATGAGTTTATCCTGAAAAAGTTTCATGCCTTTCAGGGCTACTGGGAATGCAAAGTGATACAAGACCTATGCAGACAGCATTTTGCAGTGCTACAATATTTGACAATATTTTGAAAACTTGCATATGCATTTACCCTTTGATCTAGTAGTTTCACTTCTAAGGCATCATTGCTAAGACACAGGTGACAACAAAGACAAATAAAGGCGACAAATCAAAGCAAAATAATGCAAATTCACAAGGCTGTCTATCATATAATAATTTGCAAGAACAAAGGACTAAAAACACCCCAGAAATTAATCAATTGGGCACTGACTAGGAAACTATAAACTATGGTATACTCACACCAAGGAATTATAAAAACAAGTGACAAATATTTTTTGATATTCCACTAAGTAACTTCCAAGATACAAAACAAGGAGAATAAAGCAATGAGTAGAAAAGTTTGCAAAACATGCTGCCTTTTATTTAAGAAAAGTTTGCTGGGGGCGAGGGATTAGGATAAGCATAAATATATTTGCTAATTAAAAATTGCAAGGTCAAGCCATACTGATTTTTAAAAAGCTCCTTGTAGAGCAAGGAGGAAAAGGCATGGATTTCTAGTGTTCTGAATGTATCTTGTTTATACATTTGTTCTTTTAAACCATATAAATACTTGCACGACTATAAAATAGAATATTGAGTTGTCAGAAAAGTCATGGTGCATTTTTTTTTTCTATGCAAAGGTGTGTCATGACTTTTCCAGCAACCCAATATTTAAAAATGTAATTCCTTATAACTGCAAGAAAAAATGGAAGAAATAGTATTAACTGTGCACCTGGCCGATGGCATTACCACATAGAAAAAAGCTAATTAAGTGACTTTAAAATACATTAATTGTCAGGACCAGTGGATGCTGTAATAGTTATGTCACTGGACTCCCAAGTAGTCGACTGAGGTTTGAATCCTAGACCCAGTGGCTTAAACTCACACTGGGCACGTGTGCATGCATGTCCAAAATCCTGAGTGTGGCCATTCCCTCTGGGGGCTGATTGCTCGCTTTCTGAGTCTCTGTCTCTTTTGTCTCACCAGTCAGCACACGTGCCCTATAGAAAAAAAACTCTCTCAAAATTAAAAAAATACATTGTCTGTTCATCCTTAATGAACAACAACAAAAAATATCTGTAAAAAATCTTAAGGTATTTTCAAGATCAATACTGTAGGAACTAGTACAGGTATCATTAATCTGGGACTGATGTGTATACATTATAAAACAAAGTCAATTAGTGCTGAAAATGAATGTTTTTCAGTTTCAGAGAAAGATATACACATGTATACTTATGTTCTGGACTATATATATAGTAGTGTCTAGTATAGTTCCTCTGGACTCTCCCTCTACTGTCTCTCTATCTCTCTGTGTGTGTGTGTGTGTGTGTGTGTGTGTGTGTGTATGAAAAATATGTATCTATATGTATGTTTATATATGAGAAGCGACTACAGCATGACCCTGTGTGTGTGTCTATATAGATGTAGATATAGATAATATAGATATAGAGAGATATAGATATGAATAGAGGAGAAAAAAACTCAAAGTGGAAGTATCAGTGTAAACTCATGATGTATTTTTATTTCTAAAGACCTAGAAACTATGATTAACATAATAGCAACTAGCACTTTTAGCACCCAGACTATGATCCTTAAATACTATTTTCCCATTAAAATGAAAGTGTCCTCCTTAGAGAAATTTGGTTCCAGATATGGATTAGGAAATACATAAGAGAATTCTAAATTTTTTTCATACCACAAAGGAAGGAAGCTGTTAAAGACTATAAACTTGTGTCAAAAGAGCTGAAGAGGTGGGCAGCAGGTGGTGTGGTGATTAAGGTACTGAATCCTTCATGTCTGGGTCTGCAGTTTCAGTCCCAGACCTCATGGCTTGAAAAACACACAGTGTTACGTGCATGTCCAAAATCCTGAGAGGAGAATAGTGAGGAAGGAATCGAGGCCTAGCTATCCCTCTGAGGTGTGATTTCTCGCTTTCTCTGTTTCTACCTCTCCTCAGCAAACACTAAACACTATAGCAAAACTCTGAAGGAAAAAAAAGAGCTGAAGAGGCAACTCAGATAGAAGCACACCCCTAGTATTTCTTGAATTAAGCAATTTAGATGAAAGTGACCAGTGGTAATGAACACCACAAAAATAGGCAACCAGATAGTGTGTCCCCAAATAAAAGTACGCACCATCTCCTAAAAAGTAGCACTGAATTGGAATTGGAATCTGCTTAACATCCAGATATAGCTACTAATTTATTCTACTAAGTAATAAAGAAGAACATCAAACAATTCAATGGTGATAAACAGAAAAATGCAAACTTTAAAAAACTCTTCAGGGCAAATAACTTAGTTTCCTTAACAAGATTGGAAAAGCAAATTAAAAATGAGTTAGACAGGGACAATGATAGATACAAAAAAGACATAACTAACACATTAACCAGTGGTAATGGTAGGACCTTATTTGCAATATGACCCAAACAAGTAAACAGAGAAAGAGAGAGAGAGACAGACGGAAAGAGAAAGTGAGAGAGAGAGAAAGAAAGGACAGGATGGATGTTGGAGAAATGTGAGCATAATTTAAGATATTTAGAAATTATTTTTAACTTTGGTGGGAATGATAGTGGTACTATGGCTGTGAAAAGGTTAAAGTTCTTAAATTTAGATAAACAGTGAATCATTATGGATGACATCATTGGCATCTGGGCTTTGTTTCAAACCATCCAGGGAGGAGAGAAACTGGGTGAAGACAAAGATAGAATAAGATACATCACGAGTTGGTATAGTTAGAGCTGAGTGATAAGAACAGGGATTTTCCTTATAGCATTATATTGACTCTTAAATTTCCAAAATAAAAAAAAGATTAAACCACATTTCTCCATTAAAAATGAACGGATTTCAGTTGGTTTAAACCACCCCCACTTAGGGGCCAGCTGGTGGCCTGGTGATCACACGAGCTAAATCCCATGTGGTTGATTACGAGTTTGTGTTTCACACCCAGTAGTTTGAGAAACACACCCGGCACATGTTTGAGCATGTCCAAAATCCTGAAAGGAGGAATAGACGGAGGAGAAGAGATTGTGATGTGATTTTCTCTCATGGGGGTTGGGGAGTGCTGTCTCACTTTCCTTGTCTCTTTCTCTCTCTCTCTGTCTTTGTCTCTCTCTCTCCAGTAAGTGCACATGGCCTCTGACAAATTAAAAAACAAAAATCAAAAGAAATCCCATTTAAAAAGTACAGATGCAGATCATTATGAAAGGAACTCACAAGAACAGAGGAGAATATATAAAACACTTAGGAAAAGGCTAATTGAATTTAAGCACAGGTCACACTTTTGCCTAGCAGTAGAGGAAAGAAGCAAACTGAGGACGTCAGAAACTGACTGCCCCCCCTGCTCTTTGGATTTTACGGCTGACTTCCAAGGGAGCTCAGGGTCTCTGGATCACCAGAGGGAATCAAGTCAGCCAAAGTTAGACGTAGGTATATTTTGACTGAAAATAACAACAACAAAAACAAACAAACAAACAAACAAAAAAACCTTTTCTCATAAGCAAGGCTATTGGGCAGCACAATGGGCTTTTCTCCAGGATTTAGACAGCTGAGGACTGGGTGAATCTACAGATGGAGGCTTTATGAACACTGATAGGGATGTGTGAAGAATCCCTGGATCAGCTCTCAAGCTAGACTAAGAGATCTTGAAGCTTCTTTCTGACTCAGTAATGCTGTAGTTCAATAATGTGATGATCGTTCTTCTGTAGACGCATAATTCATAAGCTCTTGCTGGGAGGCTGGCATGTGCCTCAGGCAATGTGTGCACCAGACTTGAAAGAAAAATGTTTGATTTTCAAATACAAACTCATGTAGTCCTTCACTTAAAAAGACTAGAATATTAATGCAAAATAATTATGGTTTGAGTAAGCTGGACTTTAGCACATATATTGAATTTCTTGAAGGCATAAGCATAAGGAGCTTGTATGGAGGAGGGGGCTAGGCCCTGGTCCAAATGCCAAGAACTTGGGTAAGTTTGGTACTTCCAGCCTTTCTCTTTTTCCTGCACTACTGATAGTTCCCTATCCACGAGCTGTTTTTGCTACACAGAAACCTGCTCTCAGACAGGATTCTGATAGCTCCCTTACGGAACCGTTTTTGAACTTAAAGCACTATGTCATCATTCTCAACTATTATTCTTTAAGCTTTATTTCCTACTGGGCCACAAAGATTTATTCCTCTTAAAAAATGAATTCCGAGTGCCAACAAGTAAAGGAGTGAAGGATGAGGTGGGCATTCTTAAATGACACAGTTTAACCAATCCAGCTGTTCTGGTGATTCTAGACAGAAACTAACCATGTGACCTGTATCAGGGTGGGTCAGGGGCTCTATTGCCTTAGGGTGAAGGTGACAATTACCCAGAACCTCAGAATTAGTCTGGTAATGAATGAGTTAGGAAGGGGTATAGTCAGGTTGCTCTAGGGAGACAGAATCAATAAGATATGTATAGACATAAAAGAGGAGATTTAAGGGGCCAGAAGGTGGCATGGTGGTTAAGAGTGCTGGACTCCCACATGGCTGACCTTAGTTTGAGTCCAGGACGGGGCAGCTTGCTTTCCCACTTTCCCTCTCTCTCTCTCTCTCTCGGTCTCTCTCTTGCTCTGTCCCTCTCTGGTCAAATTAAAATAAATCAATAAAATTAAATAAAATGATTCTTCAAAAAAAAAAAGAAAGAAATTTACTGGGGAAATCACCTGATGTGATTATGACAGCTATTGATTCCTACAGGAAGTCATATGCAAACTGGAGACCCTTGGATCTGAGAGCATGGATCAATACAAGTCCAAGGGCCTGAGAGGCAGGAAAGCTGATGATGGAACATGAATCTTGGAGCCTTCAGTTACCATGTCTGAAGCAACAGCAGAAGGCTATCTTGCTCTGTTTCAAAGCAACCCATCATGTTCTGTATTTACTCTCCCTGGACAGCCTGCTTTATTGACTAAATCATTCCTGCCCCCAGCGAGGGTGGATCTTTCACATCTAGTCTACTAGTCTCTCAGACTCGCTTGCTAATCTCTTTTGGAAATATCCTTAAAGATACACCCAGAATGATGCTTTTTTAAGGTATTTTTTTAGTCCAGTCAAGTTGACACCCAAAACTAACCATTACAAGAAGATATGGTGTTAACCTTCCAAATGTCTCTAAGAGAATTCATTCAGTCTCAGAGATTTTATTATCTTCTCTGTATCTCTCCCTCCCTCTCTCTCTCACTCTCTCTCATTGTCAGTGACGTGAATCTCTGTTCCATTCTACATGGAATATTTCTGATCTAAATCTAATAGCCCCTGCATTTCAAGAGATGGATATAAGCACCAGATGGGTATTACAAGAAAATTGGATTACTCTGCAGTGAGTGAAATATGGAAAGGTTTTTTTCCAAACCAAGCAGTAGGCAAAATTGTAACAGTAAGATGTTTTTGAAATAAAATGGTTCGTAGATCAGAGGTGACACTGCCTTTTATAAAGCGTGAAATTGTTCCTGCTATTGGGCAAAATGAAGACCAAATGAAAAGGGAACATAAATGGCTTGATATTTATTTATTATGTTATAATCTGCCTCAATTCACTCTACACACACACACACACACACACACACACGCACACGAGGACACGAGGTTTTCAAAATGTTCTTGGAAAATGTGTATTATTAAAAAAAAAAACCTGCATGATTTCAAAATTTTTCTTCACCAAAGTTAACTAATATAATTTTCTTTTTCTATACCTCTGATCAGCAGAGTAAAAGGGACCTCAGCCTCAGGGAGCGCAGTGGCCTCATCTTGTAGAAGGGGGAACTAAGACACCATGCACACATGTATATGTAGATAGATTAGTAGATAGATATTGATATGGATATGTAGATACAGAGATATATAACATGATTCTAAGCTATAATATAATAGTAGAAGATTCTTTGGTATTCTTACAGCTTTGGTTGATGCCAGACTCTAGGGAGGATTAAAGTCAGTAAGAATGGTGACAGGTGAAATCAGGTTGAGATTATGTACTTCTATTTGAGATAAATTCAAGAGAAAATGCATAAAGCCATTCTCCGTGTTTGATATCTGCTGATCTCTTTGTCTCTCCTGGAGTTCCTACCTGCCTGCCTTGGAACAATATAATGCCATCAGTAGCAGAGGATCAAATGGTTGGCAACTTACTGGGACAGAGCAAGTGGAGGAAGCAGCAGTCATTGTTAATTTTCGCTCAGCAGGTGGTGATCAAAAGGGTACAAAAAGAGCTGTGGAAAGGGGACGAATACAATGAGGGACAAATTAAAGAAATGAGTGTGGGTGCTATTTGTCCGACAGTGGGGCTCACTGAGTTTCTATGACCGTGGATGCAGCTGGAGAGCAGGCTGGGACAGGCAGAGAAGTCATTTCTAAAGTATCGTCATCCTGTAGACTTTGAGTGTAGCATTACGTATTGGTACAGGTCCTCAAAGATTCCACATAAATGCTTAGCTAGCCAACTGTTGAACCTTTACATCCATAGCAAGTGGATGGCCCACTCTTAAGGTCTATGTGAAGTACAAGTTTGGATGAGAAGTACTAGAAAAGGAAAAGGAGATATTTCCAGAAAAAGATGCCAAAGTAAGACTCTGGGTCAAATTGTTGAAAGCCAATTTGTTTATTTATTTATTTTCACTTCACAGTTTCTTTATTTAGTCATCCACTGAATTGTTTCTGTAGCTTGAAAATATTTAATAATGTTATAATAAAATGGGAGTGCAGATATCTCTATGAGGAGCTGATTTAATTTCCTTTGGGTATATACTACTAAAAGGATTGTTGGGCTGTATGTAGACATATTTTTATTTTTTTGAGGAACTTTCATACCGTTTTCTATAATAGCTGCATCAACTTACATTCTTACCAAAAATGACAAGGTTCTTCCTCCATGCCCTCACCAACACTCATTTACTATCTTTTTTTTAATATTTGATTTTTTCTTAAAAAAATTTTTTTTGATAATATCCATCCTCAGAGATATAAGGTGATATTTAGTTATAGTTTTGATTTTTGTATTTCTGATGATTAATGATAACGAGCAACTTTTCATATGGCCATTTTTGTGTCTTCTTCAAAAAAATATTTATTCAGGTCGTTTGCTAATGTTTTAATTATGTTCTTCTCTTCTTCTGTCTTTTTTTTCCCTACGTGCAATATTGTGAATTACTCATGTATTTTGGATATTAACCTCTTATCAAATACATGGTTTGTAAATATTTTTTCTTAATCCTTAAGCTACTCTTTCGTTTTGTTGATTGTTTATTATTTTGTGTGCAGAAATGTTTTTCTTTGATGTAGTACTATCGATGTTCCCCCCCACCCCGTGCTTTTAATTTGCTGTCCATAAAAATCATTGCCAAGATCAATGTCTAGACACTTTTGCTTATGTTTTCTTCCAGGAGTTTTTGGTTTGAGGCCTCACATTTATGTTGTTATCCATTTTTAGTTGATTTGTTTGTTTTGTACAAAGTTCAGTTTTATTATTTTCCAAGAGGATACTAGTTTTCCAGTACCATTTATAGAATAGGTTATTCTTTGCCACATGTTTTTTTGAGGTCCTTGTTAAAAGTTAGTTGGCCACATAAGCTTGGGTTTATTTCTGGGCTCTCTATTCCCTTCCATTTGTTTATCTATCTATTTTTATGCCAGTATCATATTGTTTTAGCCACTATAGTTTTGTAGTATAATTTAAATCAGGTAATGTGATACCTCTAACTTTGTTTTTCTTTCTCAGGATTGCTTTGGCTATTTGTGATTTAATACATTTTAGCATTTTTTTAAATTTATTAATATGTAAGAAATGCCACTGGTATTTTGATAGGAAATA
The DNA here is from genome assembly GCF_000334495.1 of Tupaia belangeri chinensis. NCBI lineage: Eukaryota > Metazoa > Chordata > Mammalia > Scandentia > Tupaiidae > Tupaia > Tupaia belangeri. The sequence goes on along the minus strand of NW_006159437.1, from coordinate 1,150,085 downwards.
TGTTGAATTTGTATATCACTTTGTGTAGTATAGAAATTTTAACAAGATTAATTTTTCATAAGTTTTTAAATCTCCTTTGAGATTTATGAGTAATTTAGAAATGTATATTTATATTTTTTCTCACAAAAGATCAAGTAAAAGTAATGATAGCTTTAGAAATTTTTGTATTTAACCTATTAATCTATTTGTTAAAATGCATATTTTAAATGATTTTTAACCAATTATTACATAGTATACAAAAGTCTGAAAATATTCTACATGGCTTTTTCCTCTTCTTTTTTTTTTAATTACATTGAATCCCTGTACATCTTTACAGCATACGAAATGAACTTCCCCAGTGTGAATACACTGCATGCGAGTCTAGTCAAAGGTATTCCCATACACACCATCATCAATGGACAGCTCCTCAGTTTTGCGTTCATTAAATGTTTTGCCTTCCATTTCCCTTGATTCCCTCCTTCTTGTACCCCCACTGCCCATGTCCTTCTCACTCTAACTCTCGTAGTCACATTTGCTCTCCATGCTTGTGCCAATATACTTTTTGTTGTTGTTGCCAGAGAGAAAAGAAAGTGAAAAAGCACTCCACAGTGGGTCATGGTCACATTGCAATCCCTTCTCCTGCATTTCTCCATCCTGTAAGAATTCGGTCATGAATATATGTGCACCTGACATGTTTTTCAAACTCTCAGGGCCAACATTCGAATTGCTGTTGGCCATGCGGAAACTGATTCCCTTAACCACTTGGCCATAGGACCAGCCTGAAAACCAGCTTATTAAAATTAACTTAATGAATAGCTTACTTTCCTGACTCAGTGAAGTTTCTTTTTTTCTTTTTCTTTTTAAAATAAATGTTAGTTTCATTTTTGCCCCTGCCTCTGAACTTGACCATCCCTCTGCAACAACATAGTCTGCACAAATCTTGGAGGGAAGTCTCAGGGCAAGGCTGCGACTAGGTTTTTCTAAACATCTTTAAAATTTTGCAAATTAAGCTTTTGGCAAATCGCCGTTCAATAAATTGATTTGCTTTCCCAAAGCACAAATGTCTCCTAATTCTCTCTCTTTCCCAGCACAGGTTTCTGCCATTTTTACATTCACTAAAATAAGGAGAGATGACACTGGGAGGACATGCACATGATGGTGTGTACACATCAGTACATACAACCCGTGGCCGGGTTTGAATCATACCATAAAGAAAGTATTCTTAAAAGACATCCTCTTTCTTCAAGCTACCATCACACCTTGTGTTAGGGAACAAACATCACCAGAATTCTTGTGTCTGGACTTTCTGAGCAGGGTAGGTCTTTTAGGCATCATGGTTGATTAATTAAATATAAACATAATTTCAACCTTGATTCTCACGAACATCCTTTCTCTAATTTTCTTAGTTGTGAACTTATTCAGGCTGCTCTAAAAGAAAATACCACAGACTGGATGGCTTATAAAAACAATGCAATTTATTTCTCACAGATCTGGAAGCTGGGTGGTCTAAGATGAACAGGCTGGCAGAATCTGGGTGAGGCACACTTTCTGATCCGCTTATAACCATCTTCTCACTCTGCCCTCACGTAGGAGGCCAGGAAGCTTCCCGGGCCTTTTCTATAAGGGCATTAAGGGACTACACCTGGATGACCCAGTCACCTCCAAAGTACCCACCTCCTAATACTATCACATGGGAGATTAGGTTTCAAAACATGAATTTTTAAGAACAGAAATATTCAGTCCATTGCAGGTCCAGAGCTCCTGTGAAAGCATGTCTATGCAAGGAACTTTTTTTTTTTTTATCAAGTCTCAGATATCTTTAATGCCACAGTCTACAGTCTACCTCTGTATTTCCCTTTCTTCCTTGGTTTCTACTCGCTTTTTTTTTTTTTTTTTTAAATACGCTATAGGTTATGTGTTTTTGTAAGAGAGAACAAAAACAGAGGGAAAATGAGAAATCACCTCCTAGGGGAGATGGCTTCTCAGGATTTGGGACAAGCACGCACACGCACAGACACACACACACGCCCAGCATGTCTTTCAGGGCACTGAGTCCAGGACTCAAACCACCCAGTAAGCCATGTGCAATCCAGCTGCCCTAACCTCCACACCACTTGCTGACTCTCTACTCACTCTTATCTTTGGTTGCCTGCTGCCAGAATCTAAACCATTTGCAAAGAACTTTACAAGGAATCTGAGAAATTCAAGAGAAAAGGACATTGGAATGCAAATGAGAACAACAATGAAATACTATTTGTAACTCATAAAATTGGCAACGCATACAAAAGAAACTCTGCTGGTATTGGCTCACAACTGTTGGGGAAAATACAGATTGGCGTAGTGCTTCTAGAAGAAATTTTCTGACACACTTAGTATCTTAAAATATCTACAGCTCTTCCATTTCTCTTCTAGGAATTTCTCCTAAGGAAATGCAAATGTTTAAAGAATTATCCTAGTGAGGTTTACAATAGCAAAATAGTAAAGATAATGGAAACATCTCTAATGTCTGTCTTCATTAGATTAACTTAATGCGTTATGCTACATTTATAGGACACATAATAAGGACTACTATGTAACTACAGGCATGAGTTACTTAAAAACACAGATACGTTTTGAGAAATGTGTCTTTCATCATTGTGCAAACATCATCCTATTGCTCCTAGGCTATAAACCTGTATCACATGTTATAGTATGACTAGTGCAGGCAACTAGAACACTGTGGTAAGTATTTGTGTATCTACAATAGCCGAACAGAAAAGGTACCATAAATATATGACATAGGGGTCAGACAGTGGTGCAGCAGTAAATTATGATGCTCTGAGAAGCAATCCTACACGAGAAGGTTCCTTTCCAGTTCAAGTCCAGAGACCTCCCGAGTATTCTAGGCACATGCTTACCCATGATTTAGAATATAAAGACCCTATTGGAAGTACAAGTCTTTCTGTTTCTTTCTCGATCATGGAAAAAATAAACAAACAAACAAAAAAACACTGGTATACAAGATAAAAATATAAGGACCAGCAGGAGGTGTGTTATTTAGGTTCCTGGATTTCCCCATGGCCAACCACGCAGTTTGAGTCCCAGATCTGGTGGCTTGACAACCAGGTCCGTGTGTGTGTGTGCCCCAAATCCTGAAAAGAAAATAGAAGAGAACAGATCACCCCTAGGGGGTGATTTCTTATCCCTCCCATCTCTCTCTCTCTCTCTCTCTGTGAGTGCACACACCCTATGGCAAGAAAATAAATAAGTAAAAATTAAAATTAAAAATATAGAATATCTTTTTAGGATCATGAATAGAACTTGCCGGACTAGAAGCTGCTATGAGTGAGCCAGTGAGTGATTGCTGAGTACATGTGATGGCTAGATTACTGTGTCCTACTGCAGTCCTTACAAACACTGCACACATGAACTATACTGAACTAATCCTTTTTTCTTGCTTTAATAATAAATTAATCCTGGCTTACTGTAACTGTTTTACTTTATAAACTTTTTAAATTTTTAAGCCTTTTTTTAAAAGTTCTTTTATTTTACTTATGGTAGTTTGTACACAAGGATGAGAGAGAAAGAGAAACACCTTTGACTGGGAATGATCACATTGCAATGTCTTTTTCCAGGTCTCCAACTCATCAGAGTCTTGGATATGCATGCATGCACACTTGTTTTAGATGCCCTGGGCTGAGGATTCAAACCTGCGGTCAGCCATGTGGCTTCTGGTACTACTGTTCAGTGCATTACCAGTTGTGCCACAGCAGCTTTTTTTGTTTGTTTGTTAACTCTCTTGTAATAACACTTAGCTTAAAACACTAAAATGTTATATAACTATAAAACTGACCCCCTACTTTATATCTTTATTCTAAAAACTTGGTTCTATTTAAACAATTTTTTCTTTTTAAACTTTTTATTTATTTATTTACTTATTTATTTTTGCTAAAAACAAAGACATTAACACACAGAGGCCTAGGCCTACATGGAGTCAGGATCGTTAATAGTACCACCTTTTCCTTTATATCGTATCCAGTTGAAGGGGCACGATGAACAAAACAACGTGAGATTAAATTGAGCACAGGAGATGATGATGCAATCAAGAGACAAGGGAGACAGGAGATGCACGAGGCAGCCACCGGCACGGCGTAGTGTCCTGCTCGTCAGGAAACGTTTTGTGAGTAGAAGGAGCATACTCTAAAACAACAATGAGAAGTGTGATATGGTAAATACATAGGCCAGGGGCAGAGTTGGTTATTATCCTTACTGGGTATTTCGTATTGTCCATAATTGTACGTGCTGTACTTGTTTATGCCTGGCAGCTCAGCAGGTTGTGTAAGCAGCAGCAACAGGTGCGTCAGGCATTCCACTACGACATCGCCATGGCTATGAAGTCACTGGGCAAAAAGATGTCTCCATTATAATTGTATGGCCCAGTGTCACACAGAGAGTTCATCGAAACATCCCAATGTGGTATAAGACTATTAAAAGTATCACCATATTTTAAGTGAGGAAAATAATAGATCTCAAATCAATTTGCATAATAGTATAACATTGTAAAGCATGGCATACATAATGTTTAAAAAAGGCTGTAACTTGATATACTGAATTAAATGATAATAATTATCTCTAGCTTAAGGAATTATAAATGCATTTCATGCTCTTTTTTCTGGATCTATATTTTTCCAGATTTTCTACAGTTAACAATGTCTTTGAGGAAGCAAGCCTGGCTCTGACCTTTTATATATTAAAAATAATAATATTATGATTTCCCTTCTAATAGAGAAAAGGGATTAAAAACTAACCCTATTTCCCTATCAGAAAGAACTTCGTAATATCTTTTCTCTTCCTTTTAACAAAATCCTTCTGTACACTATGATATAAAAATAGATCATTTGAGGGAAATTGAAAACAAAACAAATGCCTTAAAGATCAAAATAGCAGCAAGATGAAACTGATCTAAGAAAATCAGATGATATTCATTTTCTTGTTCATTATCTAAAGACAAGCTGCCTCTCTTCAATGGGTGGAATGAATTTGGGCCTGGATTGCTGTCTTGTCTCCTTTCCTCCCTTCCTGTCTTCTTCCCTCTCTTTTTAGAGGAGTCATTTACAGAGCCTGAGGTCTGCTATTAGCCTCCAGGAGGACCTCCTGCTGCAGGGTGGAAGGTCAGAACCAACTTGCAGAGCAGAACATACACAATGCACCTCAAGCACCTAGCATAGTGACAGTGCATAGGGGCTGTTCAGGAAAGGGTGCCTATAATAACTGTTATTTATGTAGTCTTAAAAAAAAAAAATCAGGGCAGTCTCTCTTGCAAAACGAACAGGACCACCAAGCTAGTGTCATGGTTCATAGGCAGCTGCCAGATGAACGCAGCAGCAAGTCAACCAGAAAAACAACTGACAACTGAGCAATTTCCTGGGTTTCAAGGGAAGGATGAAGATTCCTGGGCGCCCGTCCTCCCCTCAGGGGAAATGGGCCACTTGGGCCCCAGATGTGCCCTTCTTTTCCAGACTCAGGCCTGCGTCAGCATCCCGGGCCCTGGAGCCTGCACCTTCATCATTGCATAATATCCTGCTGGAGCTGCTCAGCCCGCACGCGAGTCATCGGAGCCCCCTGCTGGAGAAACACAGAAATGGCGCTTTCTCTGACGTCTTCCCTGGGGTTTTCTCTGCTTTTAGGGACATTATTTCTCACTGTGCCACAGTGAGAAGGGAATTTTCTGCAGAGAGAGAGATAAGAAATGAACCCTAACTCCACAGCGCAAAGCACTCCTTGGAGCATCAGCCAGTACACGGTTTCCGTGGCAGGAACGGATGAGTCTCAGCAGTTTCCCCACCTGGCTTCAATCCATTCCTGAAGCCTGGACTCCTACCTACCTGCAGGGTCAAGGGGTGGGCTTCAGTCACATGGAGCAGAAAGAGCCTGGAAGGGGCCAACAAGGTTCCTCAGTGCCTACAGGGATGTGAAGGGGCATGGTTTGCAACTTTATCTTGCTTTTTATTTTTTAAGGTTTATTTATCTAATGAGAGAGAGCGTGAGAGAGAAGCACCCTCGACAGGCTCTTGGCTGCAATTCTCTGCTTAGTGTTTCCAGCCTCCAGCCTTCCCAGCCAGCCAGGATCATGGGCAGGTGGACCAGGAGTACTAATCCTGGTTATCTTTATGGCAAAACCTTACACTACTATTGTGCCACTGTGGCTGGGATAGTCCCTTTCCTTTTCTTTTTCTTTCTCTTTCTTTTTTTTTTTTTCTTTTTTTTCTTTGGCTGTAGGGTTCATGGACTTGCTGGAGACAGAAACAGTGGGAAAGTGAGAGAGCACTCCTTCCCTGGTGAGGAATGGTAATATCACAATCCCTTCTTTTCCTCCCTCCTCCCAGAGTTTCGAGCATACATGCACACATGCCCAGCATGTTGTTCAAGCTATTGGTTCTGGGATTCAAACCATGCAGTTGGCCTGAGGGAATCAGCTGCCTTAACCTCAATGGGCCAGCCTCCTCTTACTGTTAACTCTGCCTTGTATTAAAAAAGCAGGCACACTGAATATAGTAGAAATGTCCTAAACTTCTTTCTCTCCTCCCTTTACTCCATTACAAAATCTTGACAAACTGTTTATTAGTAGGTTTAATGCTGTAGAAATGTAGTGGCCTCCCTTAAAGTGTGAACGGTTGCCTCACATACCCATAGATTTTAGAGGCGTTCAGACTTGCCTCTAATCTTTTTCAGTGTTTTATGACCCTCGAGCCTGCATGAGCTAGAGCAGTGCCAAGTCCCCCACACTACTGTGACTCTTCACCAGAGCATGGTAGTGTGGTCATTGCTCAGCTGGGAAGAGGTTAGTGATCTGACATGTTTGGTCTGAGGCAGGTCTGACACATCTGTCACCAGAGCTGTGGCTAAGTGTGTGGTCAGGTTGAGGGAATAGGGCTAAACAGAGACGGAAAGGCCAGCAGTGCCATGCCTGCCAAGGACGTGGGCTGATGAGGTGCAGAGTGCTCTCTCTGAAGTGTTTAGGGCTTTCTTGTCTTTACATTTTGGCCTATTTATGCCCTTGTCTTCTCAAGGCTCTCAGTCCTAATCGCACTTTAGGATCACCTGGAGAGCTTTTCAAAAAAAAAAAAGGTGATAAAAAAAAAAATCACTCAGGCCCAGGATCTTCCCCAGATGAATTCATTGAGAGTTTCTGAAGGTGGGTCCAGGGAATCTGTATTATTATTATTATTATTATTATTATTATTATTTTAGGTCATCAGAAAAGTCATGATGCATTTTTTTTTTGCATAGAAAAATATGTCTTGACGTTCCTGATGAGTTATTATCATTGTTTTAAGGTGCTCAGGTGACTATGATGACTGTAGTGACTAATCAAGGCTGAGAACCATTGCTCCAGTCTTCATCTGCTCAGTTTGTTGGATGTAGCTTAACGCATAGCAAGAGCTTAGTAATGCTTGATGAATGAGTGAGTGAGTGAGTGAATGAACGAAGTCTGGGAAGGGAAAAAACACACAAATGCTCCTTTATAACAAAAATGCTCACCTACTGTGATTAATGAATCAACGGGCAACTAGAGGCAGACCGTACAGCAAAGGCAGTCTCCACACTAGAGGTGGACAGGCAGAAGGGCACGGGTTAGGCCATTAACACTGATGGGAAAAGGCCTTGAGACAATTTGTGTTTGTTGCCGGTACTGGTCTTACAGACCTCTCCCTTTGAAGGGTGGCAGGACAGAGGGGAGGAAAAGAAAGAAAGAATTTGAAATCATGTAACTAAACAGGAAGAGGGTGGTGGTGTTGCCTGAGTTTCAGAGAGCCAGTCCTACAGAAGCCCTTGCTGAGCACATGGAGGATATGGAACTCCAAGTGCCCTGGGTGGTTGAAGCAGAGGACCAACCTGCCATGTGCTGAGAGGAGGCAGGACACGGATCCATCAGAGACAGAAACAAGAATATACATTCAAGGAGGCTAGGCAAATCCAAGGTCTCCCCACTGGAATAACTCCTCAAGGCCAGAAATAGTGTCTTTTTCAAACCCTTTCTGGGAAGTTTCTATTTCCTCATCTATGTGGGAGTGGACTGGCTTCCAAAGTAGGTGCAAGCAGAAATCAACAGAGAAAAATTAAGGACAGAATAAAGTTCAGTCAGATTGCAAATTGGTATGAAATCCATACAGTGAAATGTGGGGCCAGATGAAGTCTTTCTGAGCAAGTGTAACTCTAGGGGGGACTCAAGAGGTGAAGTCCTGTCTATGAGGGAAAGCAGGCATAGGGTAGGACTAGGTTGGCCCTCAGAAACTTCATCTCCAGGCTCACAGCTGACTGATTTTCACAAACAACTAGATGATGTCCTTCCTCATGCTTAGATTATCCATATTCAAAATAGAATTACCAACACAGAGTTTCCATCATAAGATACATTGCCCTGCTCCATGGAGGTTGTGGGAAAACAACGTATTTTATTAGTCAGTTCAGAACATCTGCTTTATAATTACAAAAAGTCACTTTTTTCAACAGTTATCCACATACAACTGGTTTATTTAATGCACTGGAGTTGTTAGATAAAGGCTGAAGCTCTGGGGAAAAGATATTGTACTTTTCCACCTTGTGGGGAAGTAAGGGGCATGAGGTCTTAAATACTAATAAATATCATATTCTTTAACTTGGCATTGAAAAATCCTGGTCTAGACTCATAACAATGTAATTCCTGCCCACTGTCATAATACAAACTATGAATGGTCATACAATTGGAAGCTTACTCCTTCCCCTAACTTGAGCCTAGCTCAGGTCTGGGAGAAAGGGGAGGTTGGAGCATGGTTGGCCTTCTCCCTGCATCTTGACTTTACATCTTTCCTCACTTGTTAGCTACTATTTTTCTTTTAAACTATCTGGATTGGGTTCAGGGGATAGATGAGCAAGGGGAAAGCATGAAAGGTAGAGGTTGGCATGGTTGCCATCTAGTTCTGGTGTTCCTTGGCCCCACTAGACATTCCAGGTTCTTTTATGGAAGGTTCATTGTAAGCCATTGGAGGTCCTTGACCTGATGTTCCCTAGAAGTGGGAAAGTTCTGTCCCCTGTTATCTGACAGTCAGGTGTGACTTCCAGCTCAGGCCTGGACTCACAGTGCTCCTCTCTTGGGGATCCGTCATGGAATAAATGCTTGTGTCAGCCCAGAATTCATATGTATTAGGTTGTTGGCAAAGTCATGATGTATTTTTCTGTTTTTTCTATGCAAAAATACTTCACGACTTTCCCCACAACACAATAGAAAGTCACATTCCCAATATGATACAGTTAGGAAATGAGGCCTTAGGGAGGCAATTAGGTCATGAGGATGAAGCCCTCATGAATGGGATTAATGCCTTTGTAAAGAGAGAGAGATGGATGAATAAAGAAAATGTTATATTTATTTATTTATCAAATATTAGTCAGCCTTAGATAAGAAGTAATACATGACATTTTTGATGATATGGATGAGCCTAGAAGATATTATGGTGAGTGAAATAACACAGACACAAGACAAAGAACAACAACTGATCTCCATCATATTGGGAATCTAAAAAATGAAACTAATAGGAACAGAGAAAAGAAGGGAGATAACAAGGGACTGAGAGGTGGAAGAATGGGGAGATGCTGGGTAGAGGGTACAAACTTTCAGTTTTAAGATAGGTAAGTTATAAAATCCTAATGCACAGCATGGTGCCCACAGTTAATTATTGTATAACCTAATATATTACATAATTAAAATTTACTAAGAGAGAAGAGCTCAAGTATTCATAGCACAGATTTTTAAAAAGATAAACTATGTGAGGTGATAGATATGGTAATTAGCTTAATTGTGGCAACCACTTGACAACATATATAAAAACATCATGTTGTATACCTTAAATACATATATAAAATTTGTGTCAATTATAGCTCAATAAGGCTGGAAGAAATAAAACATATGACTGAAAATAAATAAATAACAAAACAGGAAGTGGGGGTGTCGGAGACTCAAGAGAGCTCTTTTCCTCACACTCCATGCTCTCTGTCGAGGATACAATGAGAAGGTGGCCATTGCAAAGCAGGAAGTGGGCCCTCGCCAGACAGCATGTCTGCTGGCACCTTGATCTAGGACTTCTAGAAATACGTGCACGTTATTAAAGCCACCCAGTCTATGGTAATTTGTTATAACAGCCTGACCTGACTCAAGATGGGTCATACTGTCACTCCAGGCATTTCCCATGGGCGAGTCTAGATCATGCAAAGTCCACTCCACCAAAATGTTCACACTTCCGAACAACTCAGTTCTTTCTCCTTCCTTCAGGGAGGAGAAGCTAGCTTCATGTGAGGCTCAGCGCATTTCATTCTGCTACCTGAGGCTTGTGCCCACAACTCTCCCCTTCTGACTTTTCAAGTATATTCAGAATTTGTTTCTTAATTCTCCATATACCAGGACTCATAGGTTGAACTCCCAAGAATCTCCTTAAATCTCCAGTATAACTTGGGCTTAATGGGCAGGGCTGCACCTATGCCTTTTGTTATGCTGGGAAATGCAAAAACTTCAGATAAATTCTTTGGATCTTGCCACCTTCCATAAACAATAAAAGTTGCAAAGGAGGTCTGGCACCTCACTTTAGAATATAAAGGTGCTTGGCGCTTACATAATTTTAAAATACATTGATATATTCTTTTGTACTCCTCCCTTTAAATAGAGACTAATTCCCATAACTTTGAGTGTGATTTTGGTCTTAGTAATTTGCTTCTAGCAAATAGAATAAATGATTAATGAGATTTTTAAGATGAGCTCATAAAAAGGCTTTGGCTTCCTGCTTACTTTCTCTATTTTGGATCATTTGATCTGAGGGGAGCCAGAAGCTGTGCTGTGTGGACACTCATATAACCCTCTGAAGAGGTTCATGTGTAAGGCTTCTGCTAATCCCCTTTGAGTGAGCTGTATTGAAAGTGGATTATCTGGCCCCAGTCAAGCTATCAAATGAGTCCAACCCCTGCCAACATCTTCACTGCAACCTAAAGAATCCCTAAACTAGAATCACCTAGCTAAGTTGGTCCCAAAGTCCTGAGCCACAGAAATTTTTAGATCCTGAACAAGTCATTATTAAGATCTTATTATACTGGGACTGGCAGGTGGCATGGTGGTTAAGGTGCTGGACTCCCAAACAGCCGACCATTGTTTGAGTCCCAGACCTGGTAGCTTGTTTTCTCACTTTCCCTCTCTGTCTCTCTCCAGTCAAATTTAAAAATAATAATAATAATAACAAATAAAATTAAATAAATAATTATTTTAAAATATATATAATAAAAGTAATGATCTTATTGTACCATCTTGGCCCATAAAATAGAAAACTTTGCTTTTCAAGAAGTATCAGAGTGGGGCTGACAGGTGGCGTGAAGGTTAAAGGCACTGGACTCCCACATGGCCTACTGCATTTCATGTCCTGGAACTGACAGCTTGCTTTCTCACCTTCCCTTTCTCTCTTTCTCTCTGTCCCTCTCCACTCAAATGAAAATAAATACATAGATAAAGTTAAATAAAATAGTTTTTAAAAAAAAATTAAAAAGAAGTGCTAGGGACAGCTTGTGCTGGCAGAAGCTGCCCATGCCCCACTCTCCCGCCAGCAGTCACCACTTCCACTCAGTGCTTCTGCTTTTCCCTGAAAGCAACTATGAGTCTCAAGCCACGGAGACTGCTATCCCGAAAGGGATGCCATTCAGGAAAGTTATGGTCTCCAAAGGAGGGTCTCCTCCAGTGATGGAAAGAGCTTAGTAGAGTCTTAGTCCATTATTTGCCTTGTTAATAGAAATACCTGAGACTGAGGGACTTCTAAAGTAAATAAAGGTTTACTTACTCACAAAACATGATTCTGCGGACTGGAATGTCCAGAGGCATCATAAAATGGCAGAAGGCAAGACTTTTAACAGAGCGGAATGTGGGCTGTATTCACGTGGCCTTTACCTGCCTCAGTCCCTCTGCTAAGATACACACCAGGACTCAATGAGGGTAACCTTGCCCTAATGACACGATTGCACCCAAAGAGTCTGCCCAACCTCGGACATCATTAAGAAATTAAGCTTCCATTTAACACTCTGACAATAAATCAAGTCATAACTCATGATTTTTTAGAAGCTCTCCAATTTTATTATCTTTATTTAAATTGTTTTAGAGCGTTTTTGCTATAAGGCACGATTGCTCACTGGAGAGACAAGAGAGACCAAGAGACAAAAAGTGAGGAATCGCCCTACTCCCCTCTGGAGGGCATGGCCATGCCAAAATCCCTTTTTTATTCTCCTCAGGAATTTGAGCACGCATGTACACACACCCAGTGTGAGGTTTAAGCCACCAGGTCCAGAACTCGAACAGTATTCGACTATGTGAGAGTCCAACAACCTAACCAGAACAGTGTTCGACTATGTGAGAGTCCAACAACCTAACCATTATGCCTTCTGCTGGCCCCAGGATATCCAGTTTTAAAAAACATGAACCTTGGGGCCAGCAAGTGGCATGGTGGTTAAGGCACCAGACTTCTACATGGTCAACTACAGTTTGAGTCCCAGATCTGGTGGCTTGAAAATCACACCAGGCATGTTGTATGTGATTCCCAAAATCTCAGAAGGAGAATAGAAGAGATTGCAGCATGACCAGAAAAACCTGCCAGATGGGGATGAGTGAAGGCAGAGAGAGAGAGGAAGCATTCGTATCAAGTTAAGCCTAAAGACTCAAGTTGTATTGTATACAAGGGAAAATGCTACTAAGAAAGATAGCCAACAAAATCACATAAGAACTCAACTATTTATTATCAGTGTAACAGAAACTCTGAATAAGATTAAAACAGAATTATGTTTAATACTCAGACATTGTTTTAAGGACTGCACGTGTATTATATCATGGGGGGTGATTTCTCACTTTCCCTCTGACTATCTCTGACTTTCTCTCTTGGCAAGTGCATGTGCCCTATGGGTAAAAGCAAATAAATAAATAAATAAATAAATAAATAAATAAATAAATAAAAAGAAGAGGAGGACTCTTTGGGAGCAAATCATTACTCGAACCCTAAGTACGTAAGTACCTCAGTGAAGAACAACTCCAGGCAGGCTTTGTACCATGACTCAGGCGCTCGTGGGAGCATGGAGTCAAGTTGCCCACAGTAAGGAGTTGCACAACCGTGTTCTCTATCAGCTGCCTTCTTGTCCTGTGTCTCACTTTCTCACTCCCCTGCCAGTGCTGACTGGGACCAGCTCCTGCATAATTTGTTTGTAAATTCTGTCCAAGAGTCTGACTCTGAGGAAACGCAACCCAATCACCTGGTTTCTGCCCCTCGTGCTCTCTTCCCTGGGGGAGGATGCATAGAGCTGATGGACGAGTTTGCAAGAATTAATGTGCACTGTGTTCAGTGGTAAGTGTGTACAGGTTCAGGCTAAAGATAGCCAACAAAATCACATAAGAACTCAGCTCATCCTGTCTTCAGGATGCCCACATTCTCTGTGCATCCAGGGTGCACTCTACCTTTGAAACAAGAAGGCCTGAGACTTGGGAACCAGCAGTTAGCGTAATGGCTATGTCACTGGACTCCCATGTAGTCGACTGCTGTTCGCGTCCCGGAACTGGTGGCTTAGAACTCACGCCGGGCGCGTGTGCGTGCGTGCCCAAGATCCCGAGAGGAGAGTGGAGGAGAAGGGATTGTGGCGTGACCATCCCCCCTGGGGGGTGATTTCTCACTTTCTGTCTCTCTGTCTCTTTCCGTCTGTCTGGTGAGCACACGCGCCCTATAGCAAAAACCTCTCCAAAAAAAAAAAAAAAGAAGACCTGAGACTTAACAGCTGGCAAACTCAATGGGAGTTAGGTATCTCAGGTCACTAGATTATGGGTATCTACTCGTGCTTTTCAATTCGATGTTCCTTCTAATAAACTACTGCCACAAGCCCTATTTATCTGATTTCCATCTCTTTTTTCAAGTTTTTTCAGTACTCAGTAAGGGTGAGAAAAGATTTTTTTTTAAATTTTTTATTTGTGCTTTGTAATTACAAATACATGCAAAATATGGGGGATGCGTAACTATGAGCATTTCAAATAACAGATAAAGTTAATTGTAGAATATTATACCTGTTAGCATATTTTGTTTATAAAAAAAAAAATAAAAGCTCAGTAACTTTCAGTAAAAGATCATGTTAACTGTCCACCTCAGGTAACCAAGCCCTACAAAAAACAAGCAATGAACGTGACTGGAATCAAGCTCTTCGACTATGCTCATTTGCATATAACACTGTTGGTGTAACTCTGGTATGCAGTTGTGGAATCCTATCGTAATTTTTAGCATCACAAAGTGAAACATTTCTTTGCTTAGTGTGAATTTGTTTTTTTGACACAGAAGTCCTTAGTCATAAGCTTCAGAGTACTTTGTAGTGAAAGTGATATTTAGCATGCACTTTTTAGCTGCATTAAGCTGAAATCTCTCACCTTTCCTCACCACCATCTTGTTCCTACAAATGAATAGTTAGAAATGAAAGATAAAAATTTTCTTTTTAAATGAAAAAAAAAATGTGACCCACTCAAGCTTCATATTTTCTGCAAAATGAAACAGATCAGAAACACAGTAAAAACTAGAACAGAATCTGTGGACATATGGCTTCCAGGAACAGACACAGGCATCTGACTTCTGCAGAGTGATGGAGACTAGACACATCCTACAGGAACCCAAGCTAGAGTCATTGTGCAAAATTAGAAGCTGGGTGGAATTCTCCCTCCCATAAAAGGATGCCGAGAAATGAGCCCGCTCGCTGTCAGGCTGTGACTTGTTTAAACTGTGTGGGGGGAAGAAGACTATGATTGTACAACCAGTACCTGCTAGAAGGGCCCTGCCAGTTACAAGCACAGAACCTTCCATGTCTCTGGTGAACTTGCTGATAGGAACAGTAGACTGGCAGATTAAGACCTGGGGCAGTTGGAAGGAAACAGAAAAACCTGCCACATGGGGACTAGTGAAGGCAGAGAGAGAGAGAGAGAGAGAGAGAGAGGGAGAGAGAGAGAATTCATATCAAGTTAAATCTAAAGACTAAAGTTGTGGGACCAGCAGTTAGCATAATGGCTATGTCGCTAGACTCCCACGTAGTCGACCGCAGTTCAAGTCCCGACCCGGCAGCTTAAACTCACGCCGTGTGCGTGTGTGTCCAAGATCCTAAGAGGAGAATGGAGGAGAAGGGATTGCGGCATGGCCATCCCCTCTGGGGGTGATTTCTCGCTTTCTATCTCCCTGTCTCTCTCTTTCTGGAGAGCACACGTGCCCTATAGCGAAAACCTCTAAAAAAAAAAAAAAAGACTAAAGTTGTACTGTATACAATGGAAAATGCTACTAAGAAAGATAACCAACAAAATCACATAAGAACTCCACTATTTATTATCAGTGTAACAGAAACTCTGAACAGGATTAAAACAGAATTATGTCTAACATCCAGACATTGTTCTAAGGACTTCACATGTATTACATCATCTGATCAGAACAATAGTGCTGAAAAGTAGGAGCTATTATCCTCATTTTACCCACGACACAGACAAATTAGAGAATAAACTGAAGGACACTCAACTTGTCCCTGTGCGTGCAGGATTACATGTTCAACCAGAAGTTGTAAACAAGAACAACAAAATAGGAAATGAAAAGATGCAGAACAAGAAACTGTGAAATTTGAAAACAAAAATAATAGGTGGAGGGGCTGGAAGGTGGCATGGTGGTTAAGGCACTGGACTCCCATATGGCCAACCATGGTTTGAGTCCTGAACTTGGTGGCTTAAAACTCATGCTTGGCACATATGCGTGGGTTACCAAAATTACAAAAGGAAAATGAAAGAGAAGGGATTGCAGTGTGGTCATCCTCCCTGGGGCATGATCTCTCAGTTTTCCTCTCCCTATCTCTCTTGTGAGCACATGTATCTTATAACAAAAGTCTCTCTCTCTCTCTAATAATAATAATAATAATATAATAATAATAAAAATAAGTGGAGGGGCCAGCAGGTGGCACAGTGGATGAGATTCTGGACTTCCATGTGGCCAACCTGGTTTGAGTCCTAAATAAGCTGCTTGAAAACCATGTTGGGGGAGCCAGCAGTTGGCATAATGGCTATGTCGCTGGACTCCCATGTAGTCGACCATGGTTCGAGTCCCTGACCCAGTGGCTTAAACTCACGCCGGGCGTGTGTGCGTGCGTGCCCAAGATCCTGAGAGGAGAATGGAGGAGAAAGGATTGCAGTGTGGCCATTCCCCCTGGGGGGGATTTGTCTCTCTGTCTCTCTCTCTCTGTCTTTCTGGCGAGCGCATGCGCCCTATAGCAAAAAACCTCTCAAAAAAAGAAAATTATGTTGGGTACATGTACATGTGTGCTCAAAATTCCGGGAGGAAAATGGAGGAGAAGGGATTAGTGTGGCAATCCCTCCTAGGGGGTGATCTCTCCCTTTCCTTCTCACAGTCTACAGTCTCTCTCTTCTCCAACGTGTGCATGCACCCTGTGGCAAAATAAAATAAAATAAAATAAAGATAAAAGTAAAAAAATAAAAAATAAAAAAACTTAAAAAAAAAAGGTGGATATAAAAAGGAGCCATTTAGAGTCAGCAGGTGGTGTGGAGGTTAAGGCATTGGATCTGACTGGCCAATTGAGTGGTTCAAGTCCCAGACTCAGCAGCTTAAAAATCATATGGGGGGCAGGTATGTATGTGCCCAAAATCTGTAGAGGAGAATGGAGATGTGATTGTGGCATGGCCACCGTCCCAAGGGAGTGACTTCTCTCTCTCTCTCTCTTTCTCTCTCATACAAGCATACAGGCCCTGTAGGAATTAAAACAAAAACAAACTAAAAAGGACTTATTTTAAATTTTGGAAATGAAAAAATGGTCAAGGAAATATACTCAATAGGGGATAAATTTCAACTAGATGTAGCTGAGGGACCATTAAGTGCAGTAGTAGCAAGTATTTACATGGAACTTGTCCTGGCAAGATAAAGAAATCAAATATATGAAGCAGGGAACTGTTATGGTGAGTAGAAAGAGGTACTTCAACATGTATCTCATAGGAGTTCCAAAAGCAGACACTTAAGAGAATGCCTGAGATATCTCTATTTAAAGAGATATCAGCTGAGAAATTTCCAGAATGAAGCAGAGATATAATTTCTTAGATTAAAAGTACATACTGAGTGCTGTTAGGGTGATAGAAAAAAATTCACACCTGAACACACTGGAGTGAAATTGCAAAACAAGGATAAGGATAATATCATAAAAGGAGCCAGAGAGAGAAAAAAAATCACATTACAACACTGCATAGAAAAGAATCACAATTACCCTGACATCAGACTTCTTGTCAGCAAAAATGGATGCCAAAAGTCAATTAAATAATCGCTTCAAAATGCTACAGGAATTTTACCATCTGCCCAGAGTTTCCTTTGAGGAAACTTCAATTAGACATCTTCGATTATACATCCCAAAGGTATCTGTGAGAAATGGAGGTCAGTCATTTGGGTTAAAAATCATAATTAAGACTATTTTAGGGGTAGGGCCAGCGGGTGGCATGGAGGTTAGGGCAGCTGGATCTCACATGGCCAACTGTGCAGTTTGAAACCCAGTACCAGCAGCTTGAAATCTTGTCAGGTACATGTGTGTGCGTACATGCCCAAGATCCTGGGAGGAGAATGGACGAGAAGGGATTGCAATGTGGCAACTTCTAGGGGCTGATTTCTCATTTCTCTCTCTCTGCCTCTCTCCAGCAAGCACACACACCCTACAACAAATATCAAAAAGAAAAAAAAATAATAAACTAAATTAAATTGGGGTAATAGTGGCACAGAAATATAAATATATTTGTACTACTGTTTCTAAGAATAAGGGGAATAGTTTTGTACTAAAGGAGCACCATTTTATTGTAGAACGTGAAAGAGCCCAGTGAAGG
The DNA here is from genome assembly GCF_000334495.1 of Tupaia belangeri chinensis. Taxonomy (NCBI): domain Eukaryota; kingdom Metazoa; phylum Chordata; class Mammalia; order Scandentia; family Tupaiidae; genus Tupaia; species Tupaia belangeri. Next base: position 1,132,204 of record NW_006159437.1, on the reverse strand, counting down.
AAAAAGTAGGAAAGTGAATTTTATTTGTGCTGCTTTATAATATCAATGTCAGAAAGAAGCCGTGACATATTTAAAAATTTTGGCAAACTAAAATTTTGGAAAAATGAACCTATGTGTCAGCATATCTACAGCATAATCTGAGCGAAGAAATTATCTTGTAGGATATAGAATAACACGATATACACACAGTTTTAAAGCCATGTTGACACTCATGTAACCATCAAAACTAGCATATGGGGCTGGACGGTGGCACAGCAGTAGAAGGTTATGCTCTATGAGACTGGCCTACATGGGAAGGCTGTTGGTTCACCTCCCTCTGTGCAGACTTAGGTATGTGTGTGCCAATGATCTGGGCTGTCTGTGGCATCAAGACCTTGTTGAGGCATCTGTCTGTCTGCCTCTCTGTCTCTCTCTTGCTTTCCCTCTGTCTCTCTCACTCTCTCTCTTTTTTTTTTTTTTTTTGGAGAGGTTTTTGCTATAGGGCATGTGCACGTGCCAGAAAGAGAGAGAGACAGAGAGACAGAAAGCAGGAAATCACCCTCCGGGGGGGGGGATGACCACGCCGCATCCCTTTTCCTCCGTTCTCCTCTTGGGATCTTGGGCACGCATGCACCTGCACCTGGTGTGAGTCCAAGCCACCGGATCTGAGACTCGAGCTGTGGTTGACTACATGGGAGTCCAGCGACATAGCCCTTATGCTAAATGCTGGTTCCCTCACTCTCTATCATTCTATCTTTCTATCTTACTCATGCAGAAATAACTAAACTATAAAAATTTTTTTTCTACTAAAAGACAGATTAATACTATCATCCTGCAATCTCTTCTATTGTTACTGACAAATATTCCTCTTTCTAAAGATAACCACTACCGTAATTTCTACCACATTTCTGTCGTAGCTTTGCTTTCAAATTTTACATTGATGAAATTATCTGTTAATCATTCCATTGTGTCCTCACTTTATTCGACCTTTAATTTATAATATTTATTAATGTTATTTGTTTGGGTTTATCTATTTATTCATTGGAAAGAAAATTCTATCTACCTAGCTATCTAATGTCTTCATTTTTAAGTCATATTCCACATTACCTAGGATACAGTAAGTTTATGTTACTGACATAAAGGTCATAAAACACCTCTAAGTTCTTGGTGAGTGAGAGTAGTGTTTATTGCTCCCCCATGCAAAATCCATTGTATCAGGTGACACTCCAAGGCTATTGTCCTCTAGTTTGACTTAGAGACCCCACACTGTTTGGATCCAGCTCTGACATTTCAGTGTATAACTCCCACATTTACTGCCAATGGAGAAGCAAAGGGTGTGAAATCACAAAGAGGCTGTTTATTTCTCTAGCATGGAAGTGACACATACGTATCACATCTGTTCCCTTTGTTACAACTAGCCCCAAAGCCCGTTTTATCTGGCTAGAGACTGAGACATATCTTCTGGCTGCTTAGGCAGAAGAGGAGAATCAGATATTGGTGAGCATCAGAGAAGTCTATCATACATACCCTAATAGAATTATTTTTGGATAGATCTAAATATAAAACCCCAATAGAAAAAATATATAGGCTACTGTTTAAAATAAACCAATGGTGGGTGAAACCTATGTAAACAAAAAAAATTATCTGCCATAAAGAAAAAGAAGACAAATTTAATTTCAAGATATATTACCAATTGATAGTATCCCCAATGTCCAAATAAGCTCCAACAAATGTGTAGCAAAAAACCAAGCCAGTAGAAAAAAGTGGAGAAATGATATTTGTAGAATATTTATGTAAGAGATAACCAAACTGACAATGAATTTGACATTGAGCGATAACCAGTGAAAAGTTTCACCCATCAGAACTACAGAAACTTTTCAAATGGTTGGTTTCTCAGTTCCAGCAAAATTATAGAGAAATAGGGACCATTTACATACACTATTGGAGAAAATGTCAATTATAAGAACACTGTAGTAGGTCATGTGGGATCCAGACACCTTAACTACCATGCTATATCAGCTGGCCCAACTACCTTTTTTTCCCACAAGTAACAATGCTTATACCTAAAAACACACACAAAAAAATATGTTCTAAAAATTATATTTGATTTTGTTATTTTAGACAAGAGCACACTCAAAGATTTACACAGCACAATTTCTATGCGAGCAGATGAAGGGCAGATTAGAATTGCTATCATGTTTGTTTGAATCAAGATGTTTTATGTAGGCAGAGTGCAAAAGGGATTTTAAAAAGGTAACAATTTTTATTACTCAGTTCTTTTATGCATATACACTGCTATTTCTAAATGTTTCAACCTACTCTTGTGTTTAATTTTTTCTCTATCCTACAGTTCCTGTGCTATAAGTTTATTTTTAAGTATGCCTTGAATTAAAGGTAATCATGAGCTCCGAAATGGCTCGAAGATGATAAAGTAAATATTGCATAAGAAAAAGTAAGACACAAAAACTAAGAGCATGGATCAAAAGATGAGTGTGATCAAAAATGGTTGATGAGAAAGAGGGAATTAAAGATTCTGCTATCTTTTTCTACTTAATCTTTGCACTGAATGTCTAGCTGAACCAACATTCAGAATTGAATGGAATATTGAAAGGCAATTATTGACCCTTGCTCAATCATTGTAAGAACAACTCCTTATCCTTATTTTATTGTCCTAAGAAAGATTATTGACCCTTGTTCCATCTTTCTAAGATTTGTGATTCTTGTTCTCCCCACTTTCCTAATAATATTGCTCTAGCTTCCTAAGGATATTAACTGATCTTGCTCTTCCTAAGAATGACTCCCTTGATCACTCCTCCACCAGACCATTAGCTATCTCTTCCCCCCTATTGAGTACATTAAACTCCCATTACATTATTACATTTATTTAATTTATGAAAACCAGTCTTTATTTTTCTTCAGATTAGTTTTTATCATGTATAGAAAACGTGTGTGTGTGTGTTTTGAGAGGTTTTTGCTATAGGGAATATGTGCTCATCACCAGGCAAGCAGAAAGAGACAGAAAGATAGAAAGCAAGAAATCAACCCCCCCCCCACCCCAGGTGAGATGGCCACACCGCAATCCCTCTCCACTCTCCTTCTAGGGGCCTGGCTACACATGCACATGTGTCAGGCATGAATTTCAAACTGCCGGGTCTGGGACTTGAACCTCAGTCAACCACAGGGAATCCAGAGCCCTAACCACCATACCACCTGCCGGCCCCCCCAATTTGTTTTTATTGTCTATTTTTCTCTATGAAAATAGTGTTGGCACCTTATGTTAGGTTGAAAGAAATATTCTCATTAAAATGTATATAGTTTTTCAATTTAATTACTTATACATAGCGACACAATTTTAGGAATAAACTGAAGTTATTAAGCTAAACGTGAATATATTAAAGAAGTGTATGTATAGATGTTCAAGGTTATCTATGACTGCTGAATGACAAAAAGTTAGTTGCTGAATATTATATAAATATGATCTCACTTTAGTAAGAAATGATCTGGATGACAGAATGACCACATTAATGGTGATTATCCTGGGCTTATATATAGCATACTATTTATTGGTTATAGCATCGTGAGACACAATGCACCAGTTCATATCCTATTCCATAACATTTTAACCACAAAACTTCAGGCAGCATAGCCTCCTACTCCTCAGCCTCACTTTTTAAAACCCTGAATATCAGAGATAATAATTATGCTACACCACAAGGTGGTTGTGATAATTAAAAGTAGCAGCCACCTGCCAGACACAGTAGATAACCCACACATTGCAGCTATTATTTATATCTTTGCATACATCTATGTTGCCCGTTCTAAAGATGGATATGTTTTATCTTTCTTAAAAATTAAATGAATCTATAAGGTCTCCTGAGCTTTTGGAATATTGGGTCATCAGAAAAGTCATGATGTATTCTTGCATGGAAAAATATAGAAAAATAGTTTGTGACTTTTTCAACAACCTATTAGATTTATTTTCCTATATCCCATACCACTGCCATTTATTAAAGAATTTGAATGAATGTGTAAATTCAAAAAATGTTAAAATGGCATGCCTGTAGATTTCTAGGTTTACTTCTGATTCAATTTCCACACTCTTGCTACTTCCTGACGAAGATTCTTCTCTAGTTTTAGACTTTAAGGTAGGGTAGGCCTTCTCATTTTGAGTACCGTAATTTTAAATGTCTTACGAGATATATTTTTTCTTCCTATAGGATATAAATACTTACCATTTATTAATTCTTCTTTCCTTATCATGTTGATTTTGCTTTTATTTTTTTAGAGGAGAAGAGACTTAACAATGAGAATACTTTATTGTGCACACCCTTTCAAGGTTGCTGCTTACCTGCCTTCTGGAAACACCAGTAAATAGGGCTGGGTATAGAAACCAGGAGGTCCTGGAAATGTAATAGCAAACCTCTATCCACTGCCACAACAGAGATGACCGGGACCTCAGAGCATATTAAAGTGTTAAGGCAAAGCAAGATAACACTAAACTAGAATTATCGATAGATTAACCACCCGGTGACAGCAGACTTCAGTGGAGTGTAGCCTACTCAAGAAAGGACTCCAGGCCACCAGGCAGCATAGTGGTTGAGGTGCTGGACTCCCACATGGCTTACTATTGTTCAAATCCTGGACCTGGCAGTTTGCTTTCTCATTCCTCCCTCTCCCCTCTGTCTCTTTCTGGTCAAATAAATAAATAAAATACAAAAGAATAAAATTAAATAAATAATTCTTAAAAAGGAAGAAATAACTCAAAGAGTATGGAACAAACAGACCTTTTTCTTGAAATACAAGAAAATACATATAGGGGTCAGCAGGTGGTATAGTGGTTAAGGTGTTGAATTCTCACATGGCTGACTGCAGCTTGAGTCTCAGACTGAGGGTTTAAAAATCATGTGTGTATGCATGCCCAAAATTCCAAGAGGAGAAGGAAGGAGAAGGGATTGTGACATAGCCATCCCTCCTGGGGGAGGCGATTTCTCACTTTTCCAATCTCTGAATCTCTGTCTCTCCTCTCCAGTGAGCATGCACCCTATGACAGAAACCTAAGGATAAAAAAGAAAGGAAAGACAGTGAATGTCCCCTAGCAACAGCAAGGAAGAGAGTGGATAGGAGGTAAAAATTAAAAGGGGAATAATATGAGAAAACTGAGGAAAGGATGTTGAATCACTGCAGACTTGTAACTGTGTAGCTTTGTAAAAGGTTTATTTTTTCTTCCCAAGCAAGAGATAAAGGAGAGAGAAAGAACTCCCAACAGGATCTCGACAATACAATCCACCTCCAAGCCTCAGAGACCCTCTATCATGGGCACATGTATGTCTAGTTCACTCAGGGAGATCTCTGAATGTGAAACTGGAACCTTCTCCCATAGATCAACCATACAGAGCCTTACATTTTACCACTGCACCACCACTCAAACCCCTAAAGTTGTATCTTTTATTCCCTGTTTTATTCATGTAAAAGCCCCACACTTACACATTTTAAAAGTTAATATTTGTGTAATATTTTTATTTTCATGTATATACATATTTTTTCATTTAAAGTGAGTTTCTTGTAAATGGTACAATTGGATTGTGTTTCACTCTGCCAGTATATCTGCCTTTTGGCTGGCCTATTTAGATATATGTTTTAATACTTATTGGTATGTTAGCACTTATGTATGCCAATTTATCATTGGTTCTCTATTTGTTTCCTATGACTTTTGCTCCACTGTTTGTATCTTCTTACTTTCCTATGGGTTATTTGAAAAACAACTTTTAAGATTTCATGGCAATTTATTTTTAGTGTTTTATAGTCTTTGTTGTATTTACTATGAACATTATAATATGTACAGATAACTTATCACAATGAACTTATATCAGCATTTTAATACTTCAAGAGAAGTCCAAGAGTCTCAGGTCCATTAAAGTCTCTTTACCTCCTTCAGATATTATCATTTTGGATACAAGATGGTGTTGCAACTTTTCTTTCTTTTTTTTTTTTTTTAATAGAGATTTTTGCTATTGGACACATGTGCTTGCTGAAGAGACAGAGAGACAGGAAATGAGAAATCAACCTTGGGGGATGGCATGCTGCCATTCCTTCTCTTTCATTCTCCTCTTGGGGTTTTGGGCACACATGCACACGTGTCCAGTGTGTTTTAAGTTACCGGGTCCCAGACTCTAACAGCAGTCGATTACATGTGAGTCGAGCCATGTAACCATTATGCCATCTGCTGGTCTCATAACTTTTCTTTCAATCAATTAATTAAATTCATGAGCAAAATGTTCTTTGTTATTCCTTCTTCCTTCATGATGATGTAGGATTTCTTCTTTTGAGCCAGCCAGTGGTGTTGGTGGTTGGGGAAGTTGAAATCCACTTGGCCTGCTGCCTGGTTTCTGTCCCACGCCAAGGGGCAAAATCTTTTTCTTTTGTCATTTCTTTCTATTTGAAGAATTTCCTTCAACCACTCTTTTTAGGTAGGTCATTTATGATGAATTATTTGTTCTTCTTCATGTGAGAAGGTTTTTATTTCTCCTTAATTAATGAAGGATAGTTTCATTTACAGAATTCTGGGTTGACCATTTTTTGCTTTAATTATTTGAAAGTATTGTGTATCTCCTTTTGGCCTAAACAGTTTCAGATGAAAAATCTACTAGTATTTAAATTGGAGTCGCCATGGGACCAGCAGATGGCACAGAGTTTTTGTCGCTGGACTCCCACAAGGCCAACTGTGGTTTGTGTCCTGGACCCAGTGGCTTGAAAATCACACTGTGCATGTGGGTGTGCCCAAGGTCCCAGGAGGAGAATAGAGAAGAAGGGATTGCAGTGAGGCCATCTTCCTGGGAGAGATTTCTTACTTTCTCTCTCATTGTCTCTGTCCATCTTTAAGGTGAGTGCATGCACCCTAAGGCAGAAACCTCTAAAAATAGATAGATAGATAAATAAATTAATAAACAGGTGTTCCCATTCTAGTAAGTATCATTTCTCTCTGGATTGTTTCATGACTTTACTTTGCTCTATGCATTTTGGCATAGATTTCTTCGTGTTTATCTTGTTTATTGTCACTTAGTTTCTTAGATGTATAGGCTTGCATCTTTTGTCACTTTTGGAGAGTTTTCAGCCATTATTTCTTCAGGCATTCACTCCCACTCTTTCTCCTTTTTTTCTGGGCCTTTTATTACACAAATGCTGGATCTTTGATATTATTTTATAGATCCTGAGACTCTGCTTATTTTTTTAATTCTGTTTTCTTTCTACTGTTCACTTCTGGTAAATTATGTTATTCTGTCTTTAAATTCACAAGTCTATCCTTAAGTTCTTACATCACATTTTTTTTTCTTTCTGTTATTGTATTTTCAGTTTCATAATTGTCACTTGATTTATTTTGTGTAACTTGTTTCTTTGCTATTTTTATTTTTTATTTGTTTCAAGAAAATTTGTACTTGATCGATGAAGTATTTTTGTGATAACTACATAAAATACTTGTGAGATAATTCTACAGCTGATTTATGTCAATGTTGGCATGAATTTATTTTCTTATTCAAACCATGATTTCCTTTGTTCTTGGTATGACTATTTTTTTTTTTAATTCCAGAGGGAAGATGCGCTTGCCAGAGAAAGAGAGACACAGAGAAGGAAGGTTGAGAAATCACCTTCCAGGGAGCATGGCCTGCCTTATTCCCTTTTCCTCCATTCTTCTCCCAAGATTTTGAGCACACATACACATGCACCCAGCATGATTCTCAAGCTTCCAGGTCTAAGATTTGAACCATATGGGGGAATCCAATGCCTTAACGCCACACTACCTGCTGGCCCCTGAAAGCTTATTTTTAATTGTATTCTGGACATGTTTTTCCTCTAATATGTTAGAAAACTCTGAGTTTTATTAAACTCTTTCACTTTAGAAGGCTGTCTTGCTGTTTACTTTCAACATTCAGGTCCTTGCCTATTTTTGTTAGTTTTGGTTATAATGCATTGGGATTTTCAGAGCATTTGTGGTGTTTTTTCATCTGCCTGGTTTGGGTTGTGTTTCTGAGGTTCCCACTGGTTTCTCCTGGTGCTGCCTGGTGGGCTAAAATAAATGTCTTCAGGCAAGCTGCTGAGTATCTCCCAGTGGGAATTAGACAAGATAGGATTTCCCTACTAGACCATCTGGCTTCTCTGTTAAGGGAGAAGAGTCTTAATCTGCAGGTACAAATAATAAATAGGAAGGTCAGAATGAAAACCATTACTGATGTGATTCTTCACTGTCTTTGATCTTTTTATTATGTTAGAATTATTCTCTCACCTCTTATTAATTTATGTCTAAATACAGTAGACCCATATGAATTCTGAGGAACTGGATTGCAAACAACAACAACAAACATATTTTCAGTCACTTCAGATGTGACCAATGGGTAAAAAAACAAGAAGAAATTCTCAGAAGATAGAACCAGATGTCAAGGAGACCAATTGACCAAAAATGCTCTTTTTTTTTGAACAGAAGCAGACCTTCAAGGAGTTTTCCCAGTATGTTGGTGAGGACATTCACAGTGCCTACCCTGAGGGATTTCAGCATTGTTATGAGGTAGAATGGGGATGTCGTCTAGTCTTCTCTTTTCTGAATGCTAGTGTTTATTACTTATTCTCAGAATCAACATTGTATATTGTATTTGTGTGGAGGACTCAGGTAAAAAACAAAGGGATACTGTTCCGGCCAAACACATTGGAATATGATACATACTGTTTTATATTTGTAATACTCTCACTTTAGTTACATGAATATTAGGTTCCATGTCAATGACTCCCTGGTTGCCTTAGTAGAATATAAATTAAGATCCTACTTGGAAAATGAAATTGTCTTAACTAGGCTATGATACATAACTTCTGTGAACACTGCAAAATACCATTGTTGACAACCTGCCATCTGGTATTATCACAGTCTCTAAAGAGTGTGAATCTTTTTTAAAAAACTCTGTAAACTGTGTTTTTCAATATTTTCACTTTAAGACCAGTCTGAAAGGTTTTTGAAAATGATCATAAATATAAATATAGACCCATTATAGCAACAGCCTAATAGTCCAAATAATGTAGCAACTTCAGCTATAATCTATGGAAAACCTATTCTATAAGATTTTGTGCTATGTTCTGGGGGTAACTAAAAATACTTAATACATGACAATTATGATCTAGTTCATTCCTTAAACTTCAGGAGAGTATAGCCCATTATTTAACAGAGAAAATAGATCATATGCAAAGTAGTATAAAATGGTTTTCAGTGCGACAATCACGGTACAACTGAAGAAGCAGAGCTTATCAGCCATATTTGAACCATCCAGAGTATTGCAGGTTAAGGATTTTTGAAATCTGCAGATGATGTATGACCATCTCCTTGGGAATGCTAACTTCTTCAATAACTCTATGTCATAGCTGAAAATCATAAGTCAAACTTTTTGCAGGTTTCCCTGCTTTCTTGCTCTTTGTCTTTATGGAACAGTCATGAATAATAAATTGACTTAAATGATGATAAATGAAAAAGGAACTGAAATATAAGGAGTCTTTATAAACATAAACTGGAGATCAGTCTTTGGATACTAGTTGACTATTCTAAAATGTATTTTCCTGGCTTTAGATGATTCGCTAGGGAAATGATGGTTCTTAGAAAAACTTTAGTATTGTGTTCCAAAGCCATTTTCTACCCACTTTCTTTTAAAATATGTGTATTCAGGGCACACATTACTCTAGAAGCAACTGAGTTAAACTTCACTAAATATTTATGGAGAGATCCATGAACATGAGCCAGAGCATGGCGTAGTGGTTAAAGCAGTGGAATCCTACATGATTGACCATGTGGTTTGGGATCTGGACCCATCAGCTTGAAAAACACCTTGAGCACATGTACATGTGTGCCCCAAATCCCAAAGGAGCAATGGAGGAGAAGGGATTGGACCATTTCCCTTGGGGGCTGCTTTCTCACTTTCCCTCTCTCTCTCCAGTGAGCACAAGTGCTCTCTAGAAAATTAACCAAAAAGAAAAATAAAGAAATATAAGTAAATCTTAGAATTCTTTAAGAAAAAATAAATAGCAACAATCTTCTATTAAATTATCAATCTATGGAATGGTTATTAATCAAGTTGTATCTTACATGCTTTTTTCCATTTTAAATTTCGTTATGAAAACACCATGCAAATTCTTGCACACTGTAAAATGTAATAGCAATGTTAACAAAGTTAGCTCGTTTTCACTAAATTATTTGCATTATTTAATCATTTAAATATTAGCTGATAAGCCTTCACTATGTGACATATTTATTTGGAGTGTTTTCCACAGTCAAGCATCACCTTTTTTTTAATGAGTTTTTTTTTTTTCTTTATCTGTCTGAATATATCAACCACTTTCATCGGAATGAAAGAAACATCCATATGCCAGCAGAGTTAGTGACTTGTAAATTGACAGTTTGATTAACAGTGAAGAAAAAAAGAGTGTTATTACATTATATACCAGATGGGAAAAGAATTCACAGATTAGATAAATAAACTGTTATAATTCACTAAACAAATTCAAAATGTTTGATTTGGATAAAGTTAGAATTGTTTATACAGTTACAGGAATGTACATATGCATACTACAGTGATTTGTTATATAGGTTTAGTTAGAAAATAAATAATGCATGTGATAATGTTGCTTTCTGTGTCCAGCCAAAAAGTGAAAACGAGGATATTTAACTTAAATTTCTAGGCATCCAATACATAATAAAGCTGATCTATAAAAACACACCTATAGTTTGAAACTATTTTCTCTAAATTAAAATGAACAGATTCTGTTTTGTAATTGATTAGACAGAAAACTTTTTAGCAACAGCTTGAAATAGCTTCTTCATAATGTTAACTTCAGAAATGTGTAAAGGTGGGGACCAGCAAATGGCATAATGACTATGTTGCTGGACTCCCATGTAGTTGACCATGGTTTAAGTCCTGGACCTGGTGGCTTAAAACTCACTCCAGACATGTGTGTGTGTGCATGCCCAAGATCCTGAGAGAATGGAGCAGAAGGGATTGTGGCATGGCCATCCCCCCCTGGGGGTGATTTCTTGCTTTCTGTCTCTGTCTCTCTGTCTTTCTGGCAAGCATACCTGCTCTGTAGCAAAAACCTCTCAAAAAAAAAAAAAAAGCCAGTGAAAAGTTAATAAAAGTCATCAACAGCTTTTGATTCACTTAAATGAAGGTACATGGGGACAGTTTTGGATGTTCCAATGATGGGGAAGCACTATTGCCATTCAGTGGTTGAAAGCCAAGGATTTTAGGCAGTGTGGTAGGCAGTGTGAGGCAATGAGCTCTCCTCTTTCCTCCTTCCTCACCCTCGCTCCCTGAGACCCAGCTGCTAGGCAGTCTGGGCCTTGTGAATATCTCAGAACCACTTCCTCGTAGCTCAGTAGGCACGCCTTTTCCACATCAACATCCCAAGTTCAGAGTCACTAAATAAATGTATAAGCTCTGGTAATTCTGCTAATAGATAACCTGACCTTTCATTGGAATCTTCAAACAATGTATTTAGAAATTGGACCCCTGCCTTGGAGACAGGGAGTCTGTGCTCATCTTATATGGGATGCATGGCACTCTTCAAACGTAACATATTTAACCTGAGCTTGTGCTCAATGACGACATGGACCACTCTTCGCCCGGCCACCAGTGGAGCATCCTGTTCTGCTTACGCAGTCATAAACTCACGTCTCCCTCTGTTGGGTCTCCAATTGCATTCTTTGAAATCGGTAAACATTACAGGTAATCCCTCTTAGGTTTGAGGTTCCCTGAGTTCAGAGTCAGTCAATCTTTGAAACAGTCATACACAGCAAAGAATTATCTTACTTTCTATATGATTTAAATGTTAAAAAGCAAATTAATAATCCCACACTTACCTCTGTAAGAGATATATTATTAAGACTTTGTTTTTGTTGTGGTGGTTGTTCGCTTTTTGAGTTTTAATGCTCACTGAACATTTCAGGAGCTAAATCATTGTGAACAATAAAGCCAGACTGTATGTTTCTTGTCTTTGGAAACATCACAGATCAAGCTCCATTTTAGAAATTGTGTTGCCAGTGGCAACCCATTTTAAATATTTGTGTCATGATTACAAACCACCTGTAGATCAGCCTGCCTTTGCACATTTTGTACTATCAGTGACACCAAATACAGGTCCAAGCACCGAATATTTTTTAGCAGGTCACTTCAAGCATTTATGTATCAAAATTCATAGTATTTTAGTATAAAATACTTTCTTTTTATTTTTATCTTAGGGGTTGAATAGTTTATTTATTCAATTAAAATGTTTTGTTATGTTTACTATTTTGCTACTTTTTTAAAAAATTTGCCTTCTTGCTCTCTCCTTTCTACTTTTACCAGTTTTCATTCTTTCTTTTTTTTTTTTTTTCCCGCTTCCCCCACCTACTTTGTTTCGGAAAAACGTAGTTATTTTTAGTACTTCATTCACTAATAGCTTGTTACCTTTATTTTATGTTTTAAAGACTCCTTTAAGGTTAACAACATTTTTTAGAAGTTACCATAGCCTTTATTTGAATAATAGTCTATCACTTTGTGTTGTTTAAGAGCATTACAATAGTATAATTTCATCCTCCCCTTTCTGTCCTTGGACTGATTATTTTCATATATTTTAATTCTATGTATGTTAAAACACCCACAATGCACTGTATTTATTTTTACTTTAAATAGTCAATTGTATTTTCAGATTCAAAAAATAAGATAAAGTGGTCTTTACATGAGAGGACTTCAAAAATTTTCCATCTGAAATAGTCATGAACTAGAGAAGTACTGGTGAAGAAAGTTTGTTTCTTACATGGCTCAGTTAAACCCTCACTGCATTTTTCTCAAAATGATATATAAGAACTTACTTTCTGTCTTACAAAAAGTAAGATGCTGCTACATATGAATGGGGATGTCCGTGATCATATTCTTTGTGTCTAGGATACTATGGTTTATTGTTAGGATTAAGATTCCTAAGACTTTGGGAGGGCTGAATATATAGTATTTCTTATCCAATAAGGGACTGAACTCTGTGAGGCTGACATACTTGGGAAGGTTTGTGTTTCAAATCTAGGAACCTCTTTGAGTGTCCATTGGACACATATGTGTTCATGATCCAGGACTGCCTCAATGCTGGGGATGAATCATGCCATTGGGACCCTCTTGGGGGTGTTGGTTCTCTCTGTACCTCTTACTTGCACATTGAAGAAATAAATAAATGAACTTTAAAAAATAAAACAGTTCTTATCCAATAGAGACCAGTAGATGGCGTAATGGTTACATTGCTAAACTCCTACATAGTTGACCGTGATTTGAGTCCGGGACCTGAGGCTTAAACTCATGCTGGGCATGTGTGGGTGCATGCCCAAGATCCCTAGAGGAGAATAGAAGAAAAATTGCCTAATGGGGATGCTTAATAAAGTTTAGATTTTATTTATTAATTTATTTTATCAGATTATAAATTCTTTGCAGGAGCAGAATTTTATTTATACTTAACACATCATTCCAGGTATATATTTATAGTTAATGTCTTTTCTCCTTCTTCACATTTAATTCATTTAAAAAAATTTATTTATTTATTCATTTATTTTAAATTGACCAGAGTTGATTGAGAGAGAGAGGGAAAGTGAGAAAGTTCGAGTCCAGGTCTAGGACTCGAACCGTGGTCGGCCATGTGGGAGTGTCCAACACGTTAACCACCATGCCACCTGCTGGTCCCCACATTCTATTCTTGCACATCTCCAAAGCACACAATATGTTTTCAAAAACATGCATCATGTTACCATCAACTCAAGGTCATTACCATATATGTCTTTTCTTTTGGAAAACACGTCTGTCAAGTACTTCCTCCCCAAACCCCTCCAACCCATCCCTGCTATCCACCCCACTTCCCTAGAATGTCTGCTATCCAAGTTTAATTTTTTTAAAAAATTGGCACAATTGGGACCAGCAGTTGACATAATGGCTATGTCGCTGAACTCCCATGTAGTCAAACCGCGGTTTGAGTCCCAGACCCAATGGCTTAAACTCATGCCGGGTGCGTGTGCGTGCGTGTCGAAGATCCCGAGAGGAGAATGGAGCAGAAGGGACTAAGGTTTGGCTATGCCCCCTGGGGTTGATTTCTCGCTATCTTTCTGTCTCTCTCTGTCTGTCTGGTGTGTACACATGCCTTCTAGCAAAAATCTCTCCAAAAAAAATAAATTGGCACAATCCTGAAGCATAGTTATTAATATTTTAAAACCATAAATGTTTGAGACAAAATTTCTGCTAAGAACAATAGCTATTTTTCTCATTGTTGAATTTTTCAGACAATCCCATCAGCTAATTTATGATCTTGTTATACTACTAATTAAAAATGTAGGCAGCTCAGAGAGTGGTGCAGATTTTATTACTGTCTAAATATTTAGAGGCAACTTTACTGAAATTAGAACATCTTAAACTCTAATCGCTTTCCTACTAGCTTTCTGAGAAAAACTAGTAAGTTAACATTAAAACACAGAAACTATTTCTAACCTAAAACTATTTTCAATTGGCCTAAGACCTGATTCTATCAACAGGCAAAGTAATAGATGATTAAAATTTGCTTTTCTTCTCCAGAGGACGGGTAGTATAGGGTATCTCTTGGTTACTTTTTCTTTCCTTTCTTTTTTTTCTGTGCATCTGTAGCCTGCGCCTTCTTTTCCGTCTCCGCGCGCATCGCTGCTTCCTTGGCAGCGAGCTCTTCCAACCTTAGGCGTTCCGCCTCCAGCAACTTGTTTCTGTACTCTTCCCGGGAACTGAGGATCTTCTGGCGGGCTTCATCTAAGGAGTCCTGTACCAAAACAAACCCCAGATAAGTTAGTTCCTCCATTTAATGTTTATAATCACAGAGAACTGCAGCTTCTTTAATCCTTTCCTTATGCTTATAAATTTATTTGAAATATTACCAAAGATGAAAGGTTGGTAAATGAAAGCATTGGGGGCGGGGGGGAGGGGAAGGGGGGAGAGAAGGTAAAAAAAAAAAAGGGCGGGGCAGCAGGTGTTGTGGTTAAGGAGCTGGATCTCACATGGCTGACTCTGTGGCTGGAATCCTAGACCTTAGGGCTTGAAAAACATGCTGGATGCCTGTGAGTTAATACCCAAAACCCTGTGGGAGAATGGCGAAGAAGAGATTGCAGTGTGGCCATCCCCAGCTTGGGAGTGATTTCTCTCACTTTTTCCTCTCTCTCTCCATCTCTGTCTTTCTCCGGTGAGTGTGCATGCCCTGTGGCAAAAAAAAAAAATCTAAAAAGAGAGGGAGAGAGAAAGAAAGAAAAATAGAGAAGTAAGAGATTTTGGCAAAGGAACGATTTGCTTTAAATGAGTTCACATACTACCTATATAAAATATTTAGCCAATGTCTCTCACATAGTAATTCTGTTCAGTAAATTACTAGTTCCTCACATGTATTCTGCACTATTTGAAGTAGAACTTTCAAATAGTACTAACCAACCCATTAGTTTTCTTTGTTATTGTCAGTTTGATTTTTGTTCTCACCACTCCAAAAAACCCTCTGCTTATCAAGGACACCAATGAACTATTCATAGCTAAATCTAACATCATTTCTTGCTTTTGTTCTTACTTAACCATGCTCTTTTCCTCTTGGATCAACTGACTTCACGTGGCTTCCTGGAAGCCATGTCCTCATAGTTTCTCTTCTGCCTCACTAGCTGCTCCTTTTAAGACACCTATGCTATTTTTTTCTCTTCTCCTTCATCTCCCCATGTTCAAGTAGCCAAATTGATTGTTTATGTTTTAAAACTAATATAAGAGAACCTTCTAGAAATGCCTGCTTTGTCTTTATCCTTGAAATCTTCAAGAGTTTTTTTTTTTTTTTCATGTCTTTGCAACTGGCATGGTTTTGTTGTAACATTGAAACAGATAAATGTCAGAATCAGACTTTCCATGAAAGAAAAGTACTGTACTTACCATACTAAATTTGGATTCACTAACCAATAGTACAAGATGATAGTTGTGATATATTTAAAAGGGAGAAATGTACAGCTTAAGAGTCTTGGATAAAGTAAGTTTAATATTTGTCAGTAATTTTTTGAGGAATGGATATGCTTTCTCCTTTCTGGAAAGAAATATGTTACTGATCATATTTCTTTCAAAGTGCTATTAGTCAAAACGAGGGTGTTTATACCTTATACTTAAATGAATGGATCTGATTTAAAGCTGTCCCCGTTAGTATTTTTTCTTTCCCTTCTTCTTCCTATTCCCTTGTCTATTAAACACATAAAGTATTAACAGTAATTGTAAAATTCTTTATTTTGTAATTTAAATTATTGCTTACATGATAAATTGAATCTATATCATTTTAATATTCATTGATTTACTGATTCATGTATTATACAAACTTTTGTCAGGCAGACAACCCTCCTAGGCTTTGTAAATCACAAATCCCTGTTCAAATATGGTCTATATTCTAGTACAGAGGGAGAAAACAATGTATGCATATTTGCTACGTATAATATCCTTACATTTAAATCAATTGTTAAATCAATAACAATAACCATACAAGATAAGTACTTAAAGAACAATAAGGCCAGGAATGATCCCATAAATCTTAAAGGAACTCATTTTAAAAAGGTAGCTAACAAAGAGCTGTCTAGTGGAGTGATAATAGGTGAGAGATCTCACAAATGAAGATACACATAATTCCCTCTCTGGAGGAAGATATTCTATGAAGAGGCAGAAGTAAGGTTGAAAGCTCAGGGTAAGAATGGGCCTGGAAGTTAGTGAAAAAGCCAAGCCTGGTTGACAAATGCAAAAAAAGATAAAAAGGAGGCAAAATTAGAGAGAAAGATCAGGAAGGAAAAAAGGGCACACCAGGGACACTGTAGAGGTCATAATCAAGATTGAGGCTTTTTTCGTGGTGACAGGTCTGAAGTCATTACATTAAAATAACCTCATTTTCCATTTTAAAGATGTTATTACAAGAACCATTAATGCAATTCAGTGACTATGTCTGGTCCTCCTCTGGGTTTGTGGTACCATTGCTTTCTATACACAGTATCACAAACTCTGTAGCTTAAACAGCAGAAACGTATGTGCCACAAGGCTTTTGACCCCTGAAGTTCAAAATCAAGGTATCACTAAGATTCGTTTCATTTATTGAAGTTGTTTGTGACCCATGTGACTTGCTTCGACCAATGACACATGAGTGGAAATGAATGTGTCATTTGTGGGCAGAAACAGTAACAACCAGTGTACAACTCACCATGCTCTCTTCCCTGTCATGATCACCATGGTAGCAGCAGCTTGTGGAACCTCCTTCAGCCTGGGCACATTAATTTATTTGATAAAAAGGACCCTCTACTGAACTGCATTGAATGTGTAGCTGGATTGAGAAATACTCTTTCATTGTTTTAATCCAGGGATTAGTAAACCATGGCTTGTGGAAAAAAAACTGGCTCATTATTGTGTGTTTTCTAAATCAGGTTTTATTTATTTAGGTATTATGCCACACACTTTTTTTTTTCCTGTGTGTTTTTAAAGGGAGAGTTGAGTATATGTAATAAATGGTTTGCAAAGAGACCCTATGGTCTGCAAATACAAAAATATTTTCTATCTGGCCCTTTATAGAAAACCCTCTGCATTAAGCCACTACAGCACTGGGGTTTTTGGTTACCACAGGATTCTGCTGGGCAGTGGGAGCAATCACCTATCTGTAAAAGATTCAATAAATAGCTTTAACCAAACTAATCCATTTCACTTTCACTTCCTAATACATCCTGTGCCACAAATTGCTAACCCTTTGATTGATTCTGGAGGGACAGAGCAAATTGGGTTTTTAATCCCTAAGAGTCTTCCTGCTGCTATTTCAAGATTACCTGTCCCAATCTGGCCTCATCCAGTTAGTTTCCAAATTCAAGATAACTCTGTTGATGTCTTCTCTTCCATTATTTCCATTACTGAGGGTAGATTTCCACTATTGCATTTTAGAGGGCTTTTAGAGAGTAAATGAAGTAAGATGTGTTTAATTGATTTGCATATTTTTGAGAAGTTGTGACTGCAGAAACAAACATTTTCAACTTCTTTCAACATGGATATTAAAGGATTCTATAATTTCTTTTTTTTTTTTTTTTGAGAGACTTTCACTGTAGGGCGCGTGCGCTCGCCAGACAGACAGAGAGAGACATAGAGACAGAAAGCGAGAAATCACCCCCCAGGGGGGATGGTCACGCCGCAATCCCTTCTCCTCCATTCTCCTCTCGGGATCTTGGGCACGCACGCACACGCGCCCAGCATGAGTTTTAAGCCACCGGGTCTGGGACACGAACCGCGGTCGACTGCGTGGGAGTCCAGCAACATAGCCATTACGCTAACTGCTGGTTCCCAGGATTCTATAATTTCTTTTGACAAAAGAATTTATCAACAGGGATTCGTATGCTTACTTTTAGTTTTATTGTATTTATCAAAGAATTTATCAGTAGTGATTCATGTGCATACTTTTAGTTTTATTGTATTTCCTTTTTTTTTTCTTTATGAGAGAGAGAAAGAGAAAGTGAGGGGGAGGGAAAGGAATAGAGACAGAGATAGAAGGAAAGGGAGAGAGAGAGAGGTATTTTTGACAGGGTCTCACTGTGTCACAATCCCCTTACCCTAGCCTCCCTGTTAGGTAGCATTACAGGCATGTGTTATAACACTCAGCATGCTGGTGGGGAGGGGAGGGCTGGGAGCAGAACCTGGACATCCCATGTGGCTTCTGGCCTCCCAAGCAAAGTGGTTCAAACATGTACTTTTAGACTCACCCGCATTTCCCCATACATATCGAGGACTTCATCTCTTAACTTACACCGTTCTTCTTGGTCAATGTCTCTTATGCTAAGGATTCTGGTTCTATACTCTCGAAATTGGTGGATTTCTTCTGCCTTTTGCATTGCCTGCTGCTGATTTAGTTCATCTGTTTGCAGCTGAGGCTCATTATTTGTTTTCCTTTATATAAAAAATGATTAAAAGAGATGCATAAATCATTTGGGAACCACGGGATAAAATTTATCTTAGAACTCAAATAATTTAACAGGATATCAACGGTGTGGTGATCTGAGTAAAATCAAACATTAGGGATAGAAACAGTAAACCATTTTTCTTTAATGATATATGTTCCTTTTATTGAGTCACCGATATTTTAGGAAACTATATATAGGACAATATCAGTAAATTCTGATGTAGCATCTGATAAGGTGATTGTGGAAATTGATGTTCCAAATTGTAGACTACTCCATTGTTTTATTTTTGAATTTATGTAGCTAAATAATTTTGACAGTGTTTTCAAGCAAATAAATATGTGTGAGTAACTATCTCTCTTACTCCAATTGTCTAGTTCTTAGGAACATTGAATCAAATTAAATTATGGCAGTGGAGATGGTGAAAATTTTCTGTAGCTCAAGTCACATTAATCAGGCTGCAAATTAAATCTTTATGAAAACATTTAAATGATTTTATGATTGACTTAAAACACATTTGCTAAATTTGAGATGTAAAATCACATACTTCAAAAAAATTAGACACACTGAAGATATACTAAGAATTTCAGGCCTAGCCTGCGGTGTGGTAGGTTAAGGCAGCTGGATTCCACGTGGCCAATTGTGTAGTTCAAGTCCCAGACCTGGCGGCTTGAAAAACATGCCAGCCACATGTACATGCATGCCACCAAATCCCAAAAGGAGGGATAAATGGAGGAGAAGGGATTTCCATGTGGCCATTCCCCATTAGGGCCGTTTTCTCACCTGTCTAGTTCTCACTCTCTCTAGAAAGTACAAGTAACCTCTGGCAAAATTGAAAAGAAAATTTAAATTTTGTTGCTTAGCAACTGTCTATTGGCAATGTATCCAAAGTTCTATAAATACAGTTGTTTGCATTAATTATGCCTATTAAAATTTACCGTATATATTGATTTAAATCCACGATTTCTAGTTCTTTCCTAATAAGTCGTGGAGATAATTCCAAAAGTGTTGGAGATCGTGAACGAGCTCCTGTTAAAAAAAAAAAAAAAAAAAAAAACTGACTCAGCATTCAAAAAATAATCAATAATGATTAACTAAGGAAATATTGAGTGTTTATTAAAATGCTGTCTTTGCTAATAATCAATTAAAAGAGGCCGTCTCCAGAATAGTAAGATAGTTCTCTCCTAGAAAATATGCCATCAATATACTGGATCCTTTTTAATAGATCAAGGGTAAAACTTACGAACATATGCAAACATTTTGGAAAAGCAATGAAAAAGTAAAAGTCAGTTACCAAAGACCACTTACTGTCTAATTCTATTTATAGGAAATATCCAGAATGGGTAAATCCATAGAAATGAAAATAGATTAGTGCTTACTAAGGGTATGGGCAGAGAGTGGGAAGAGGAATTGGTAAAATATTGGGTCTGGAGTTCCTTTTCATTGAAAATAATATTTTCTGTTAAAAAACATTGTTTGTGGAACCAGCAGTTAGTGTAATGGCTATGTTGCTGAACTCCCATGTAGTTGACCACGGTTCAAGTTCTGGACCCGGTGGCTTAAACTCACGCCGGGTGAGTGTGCATGTGGGAGCCCAATTCCAAGAGGAGAATGGAGGAGAAGGGATTGTAGAGTGGCCATCATCCCTGGGGGGTGATTTCTTGTTTTTTTGTCTGTCTGTCTCTCTCTGGCAAGCACATGCACCCTGTTAGCAAAAACCTCTCCAAAAAAAAAAAATTTGTTTGGATTTACCTAATTTAAGATTTTATTCAAGATATAATTATATAGTTATATTTCAAATTTATCCTCTAGCTGGTGTTACTACATCTATAGTTAAATGGAGGAGATGACAAAACAAAGGTACTTTTTAAAACAGTAAAAATTTTATTTTAATCACAGTTAAATGAAGGAACAGACAAAATGTTTTACCTTAAGTTATAAAATTTCACTAAAAATAAGTTAAATGATCTATTATTAAAGAGGCAAGGCTATATGTGAAAGCTATATTAAGCACTATGTGGGCTGGAATATAAACTTTGCTTTTTGAGAGAGATGTTTTGCCATAGGATAAAAATGCACTTGCCAGAGAGACAGAGAGAGAGAAAATGAGAAATCACCCCCAGTGGGGAGGGCCACGCTGCAATCCCTTCTCCATTCTCCTCTCAGGATTTGGGCACACATTCACACATGCCTGGTGTGTTTCAAACCGCCAAGTCTGGGACTTGTGGGATTCCTGCCTTACCCCTATGTCACCTGCTGGCCCTAGAATATAAACATTTTTAACACATGGTATCCTCGAGAAACCTTTACTCTAGTGAAACAGGCAATGTACAAAAGGTAGACAGCCACTTTGTGCACCATGTACAATTAAATGTAAATTTAAAATTACAAAATAAAATAGAAAAATAAAAAGGTAAACAATAAAAATCAAATAAGTAGCAGCATTTTACCAAAAGACCTATAGTGAGCCCACTAGAACAGATTTAAGAGACTCTAGAGTCTAAGTTATTATATTTTTTCTAAAAACAAGAAAAAAAAACAATGCGCAATGTACATACTATAGCATTCACCCATTCTTTTTTCTTTCTTTCTTTCTTTCTTTTTTTTTTTTGAGACTTTTTGCTATCAGGTGCATGCACTTGCTTTAGAGACAGAAAGAGACAGAGAGACAGAAAGCGAGAGAAATCACCCCTCAGTGAGATGGCCATCCTGCAATCCCTTTTCGTCCATTTTCCTCTAGGAATTTTGGACACTCACACACACATGCCTGGTGTGAGTTTCAGTTTGCCAGGTCCAAGACTCAAACTGCTGCCACCATGTGGGAGTCCAGTGATACAACCATTACGCCGCGCTGATCCCAAAATTCACCCATTCTTAAATGCATCTAATGTGATGCTTTTTTATTAAATTTACCAAGTTGTATGACCATCATCAAAATTCAGAATTCAATAAAAAAAATTGGAGAAAAATGATTTTAAATTGTTTCTATCATTGAAGTAAGAGCTCTTGTGCTATTTTACAGTTACTTTGTCTTCTAACCACAAGCTCCAGGCAATTAGTCTATATCTCTAAAGATCTGTTTTTCTTAAACATTTTATACAAATAGGAGTGGATTGCTGGGTCATGTGGTGAAATTATTTTTAATTTTTTAAAAGAAACTGCCAAATCATGATTTGATGGCTTGTATCACGGTTGATAATGTTACTATTTTAACTTTATAATCAACTTTGCAATCATTAATAAAAATCTTCCCATTGGTTTTCTTTTATGAATACTATTTTTTAATAGAGATTTTTTGCTATAGGGCACTTGCACTCACTAGAGAGACAGAGACAGGGAGACAGAAAGCGAGAGATCATTCCCCAGTGGGGATGGCCATGCTCCAATGCTTTCTGCTCTCTTCTCCTCTTGGGATATTGGGCATGCACGCACATGTGCCAGCATGAATTTTAAACTGCTGGGTCTGGGACTTAAGCCGTGGTCAACTATGTTGGAGTCCAGCAACATAACCATTACCCCATCTGCTGGTCCCATGAATACTATTCTTAAGAGTAGTTTTATGGGACCAGCAGTTAGCGTAATGGCTATGTCGCTGGACTCTCATGTCGTCAACGCGGTTCGCATCCCGGACCTGGTGGCTTAAACTCACTCCAGGCGCGTGTGCGTGCATGCCCAAGATCCTAAGAAGAGAATGGAGGAGAAGGGATTGCAGCGTGGCCATCCCCCCTGGGGGGTGATTTCTCGCTTTCTATCTCTCTGTCTCTCTCTCTCTGTCTGGTGAGTGCACATGCCCTATAGCAAAAATCTCTAAAAAAAAAAAAAAGTAGTTTTATGTTCATAGTAAAGTCAAGAGGAAGACACAGAGATATTACATATAACCTTTGCTTTAGAGATATCACATATAACTTTTGCTTTACACATGCATAACTTTTCTCTTTATCAGCATCCTTCTTCAGAGTGGTACATTTGTCATGTAGATATTATTTACAAATAATAATGGTTTTAGTTCTTCTTTCCCAACCAATACGGTTTTTTATTTTATTTTCTTGTCTTGTTGCATTTACTAGGACTTCCAACATGAAACTGAAAAGGAGTTGAAGAGAGAGGATGTCTTTGGCTGATTCTTGATCTTAGTAGGAAAGCTCCTAACAGTTCCTTACCCTTAAGTATTTTAGCCATAGGCATTTTGTACACATTCTTTATCAAGTAGAATCGTGCCATAAAAAGCGTGAATCCTCTCTCTTTCTCTTTTTATTTCTCTGTCTGTGTTTCTCTTTCTCATGGAAGAAATAAATGGATAAATATTTTTAAAAATTAGGAAATCCTGCCATTTGTAACAACATGGATTAACTTAGAGGGCATTATCTTAAGTAAAATAAGTCAGCGAGACAAAGTAACTGCATGATCTCTCTTATATGTATTATCTAAGACATTCACATTCATAGAAATAAAGAACAGAATTGTGGGGTAGTGGGTGAAAAATATTTATCAAAACATACAAATTTTAGTTAGATGAAGGAATAAGTTCTGGAGATCTACTGCCCAGCAAGATGAGTATAATTAATAATTAGTTGTATACTTCAAAATATCTAAAGGAACAGATTTTAAATGCTTTCATCACAAAGAAATAATAAATAATTAAGGGTATGGATATGTTAATTAGTCTGGTTTGACCATTCTACAATGTATACATGTATTAATTACACTGCACTGAAATCTATAAATACATACAATTATTTAACTAAAAATAAGATATAACTTTAAAAAAGATGACCTTGTTAGCATATAAATAAACAACTTTATATCAAACTTTAAATTGCATTATTTTAAAAATTGCATATATTGAAACATTTTATAGATATTTAAATTAATTAAGGATGGGAAAATGTTTGTGTCCACAATATGTGGAGTTCAGAGAACTGGGTTTGAGTCTTAGTTCTATCAAAATAGCATCTGCTTCCTGCCTTTGGGTGAGACATTTATTCCATCATTTTTAAGCAGAGATAGAAATATATGCTTTTTCTAATTCATGGAGGTGCAAGTGAGATAATACATGGAAAACCACTCTACAAAATAGATGTTAACATTAAAAAATAGGTATCCTAGTAAGTTTTAATACTGCTGTTATGTGCATTAGTATCTATTACAAGGTGCTTATTTTTAAAACTTCAGTTCAAATGTATCAGTGTCTCCTGTTTGTATAGGAAAAGCATCCGTTGAATTCTGGGTTTTCCTCTGCTCTGTGGAAGGCACTCAAGGACCTGCCTTAGCCTTAAACACTTCTGAATTTTAAAATTCTTAGAATGGTTTAGCAATTTTGATAAGAGAACTATGCTTCCTTCAAAATATTTGTATTTGCCTGGGTCTGAACAAGCAGAGAAATGAACAGATTTCAGTACTGATATGGTTTTAATTGGAGAATTTAGCTTGACGTGAGAGGCAAATGCCAGGTTCACAGACACTCAGAGCTGGCCAGCCCCTCCAGTCCACCACAGGCGGTGGTCCCTAATCGCAGCAGGCCGAGAGCTTCGTGGGCAGCCCAATCTGTTTTTCCAAATGTACCAATCAAATAAGACACAGCCCCTTCAGGATGGAAAGAATCTAGCACTTGCTTAGGGGTAATCCTTCCTCATGGAAACCATGAGTGTGGAAAGTTATTTCTCCGTAATACTTTCCATCAGGGATTCAGGTTCATTTTAGTGAACAAATACGTGAATCCCCGTAGATCAAATTAGTGTGGCCTGAAATACTTAAGCTTTGTCATAAAAAGAAAACCCATCACAGAGCATGCCATAAATTAAAGGGAAAAGAATCTGTGCTTAGTTAGAATTGTATACGTCAATGCAGACATTTTATCTTCCATATTTGTAGACATAGAAAACAATAGACCTGCTGGGGTTTTTCTTTTTCTGTGTTTTGTTTGTTTGTTTTGTGGTCCACTTGTACCTTTAGGTTAAGTTATAGTCATTAGGTTCTTGAGCAAATTACCAACTCTGTTACGTAAAATGAAGACTTGTGAATCCAAGATACATTCTTCCTACTTTTGTAACCCTAGCTATCACACATGAAGCGACGATCTTGGACAGAATTTTTTTTTTTTTTTCAGACTATCTGCTACTTCTTTCCAATGGCAGGAATACTTACTGACATTTTCCTTGCGCATGCTTTGCTCACGCTCTTTCTTCCCCGGCCCACCTCCCCCT
>NW_006159437.1:1098606-1106789 GCF_000334495.1 Tupaia belangeri chinensis | reverse complement strand
GCTCTTCCTTCCCTGGCACACCTCCACTTTCACTGCTCATGGATTTTGTCAGATCCTTGAAGGTCTTGGTTATTTGCCACCTCTTCCACACCATATTTCCTAGTCCTGTTTGGGCATCTTTGGCATCTTTGGTATCTGAGTTTGAAGAACTTCTTATGTCTGGCTCTTTTACAATAATTGTAGGCGTTTCTGCTACAACACAACATGTGTGTTACTGAAAAAGCTTATGCTCTATGAAATCACATGCAAAAGTAACAGAACTTTGCCTATGGGAGTACAGATTGGGAGCAGATGACTCAAAAGCTTTGCTACTTTTCACAGAACAGTAGCAAAAACAAGAACTGGTATCTCCGAAGATGACTTAAGTGAACCAGGCAGGCAGCATGTCTGGAAGTTGCCTGAGGATATTAAAACTTCACATACAAATAAAGGCTTTTGAAAGCTGAGACAATGTAAGTGGAACTGGGATCTTTGAACCATTCGAGCTGCTGTTAGGATGGGCCCTAGAGGAGGTTGCCAGTGGTACAGGGCCTAAGTATAAAATGGTCTTAAGATAGAGCTGAAAGGGACTTATAAACTGGTAACACCGGGAGATTTTTCTATAACACTGGACTTTTACTCCCATTGTCCCAGATCTGAAGGCCTATGAAAACCTGTGTATAACCTACCAAACTTCTGTACTATGCAGATATTATTCCTCTACTGACAGATAGCAAATGACCCAATTAATGTGACATTTTGCTTTGAATGACAGGTGGTAATAGGGTAGCACTTAAGAAGACAGAAAAGCATTGAAATAAAAGGCAGACATTCAGGAGAAAAAAAAATTGGTTCTTTAAATGTATTGTTAAGATACAAGCAGATCAGGGCTGGCAGGTGGCATGGTTAAAGGTGCTGGACTCCTACATGGTCAACCAAGGTTCGAGTCCTGGACCTGGCGGCTTGCTCTTTCTCTCGCTCTCTCTTTCTGTCTCTCTGTCTCTCCTTGCTCAAAATTGAAAATAATGATAATAAATAAATAATTCTTTAAAAAAAAAAAACAAAAACAAAAAACAAAAAAAACGACAAAAGCAAATGGCAGAATGGTTATATCGCAGGACTCCCACATGGCTGACTGTGGTTTGAGTCCCGGACCTGGCGGCTTAAAACTCATGCCTGGAGCATGGGTGTGCATGCCCATAATCCCGAGAGGAGAATGGAGAAGAAGGGATTGTGGCATGGCCATCCCCTATGGGGAGGGCTATTTTTTGCTTTCTGTCTCTCTCTCTCTCTGTGTTGCTGGCAAGCACACTTACCCTATAGCAAAAATTTCTCTTAAAAAAATTGTTAAAATTGATGTAACCCTAAAGACCAGTCTAGAAAAAAAAAAGGAAAAAGCCAAAATTTATTCCAATAAGTTTAACTTAAGAAATAGACAATTTTCTTATCAAATACAACTGATAATTTCTGACACAAGAATAAACAACACAGCCAAACAGTGAGATGTATAGAGTACATATTGCATGAGTCTAACTAGATGAAGTTTAAGAACTGGCGAAATTAAGTGGTGGTGGGAAAGGTTACCTAGAGGGAGGAAATGACTGGGAAGCAGCTTCAGGAAGACCTTTGGGACGTGATATTTTATATCTTGATCTGAGTGCATCTGTGAATATGCACACATCGATAGAACTGTACAGTTAAAATTTGTGCCTTTACTGCATGTATACTATGTGACAAAGTCAGGCTTCTCTGAACCCTGTTGTCAACTGGAACTTATCCTTGGCCTGTTGATCCCAGTTTTAGCAAGGAATGCTGTCAGTTTACTCAGAATCCCTTCTTCTCCCTTATTATTAATCGGGCACTTCTTTCTTCACCTTACCTATCTAATTATGTTATTCTTCCTTGACCTTCAACAGTTAAACCACTTTCTCTTTGTAATTGTCCAACCTGGCATATTGGTTATTAATCTCCACCTGTCTCTTGTATTTGGAGCTGAGTTTACTCTTTCTTCCTATTTCAATAGCCTCGAATGAAATTATTCCAGTTGTTTTTAACAAGTGTCCAGTGTATTTTTTTTACAAGAACCTTAATTTATAATTTTAAAATAAAATAAAATTTGCAAGTGGCATAGTGGTTAAGGCACTAGACTCTCAAGTGGTCAACAGTGGTTTGAGTCCTGGACCCTGTGGCTTGAACTCTTGCCAGGCACATTTGTGTTCATGCCCAAATCCTGAGACGAGAATGGAGGAGAAGGGATTGTGATGTGACCATCCTTCTTACGGGGGGGTGTTTTCTAGTTTTCTGTCTCTCTGATTTTTTGGTAAATGCAGGCACCCTATAGCAAAAATCTCTCAAAAAGACCTACAATAAAATAAAATAAAATAAAATAAAATAAAATAAAAATTAAATCCTAGTGGACAAGAATGAGATCCTGTTCATCTTTGTCTTCTTATCATTACACTAGACTCTAACCAGCAGTGGTGTGAATACTTTAGGGGTTAGAAATATCTGAAATGGTGGCCAGCCTGTGGCCTGGTGGTTAAGCAATCCAGATCCCACATGGCCCTGGTGGTGTGTAAAACACACTTGGGCACATGTGCATACCCCAAATCCTAACAGGATGGATAAATAGAAGAGAGGGGACTGCGGCATGACCATGCCCCATGGAGGTGGGGGATTTCCTCCCTCTCTTTCTCTCTCTGTGAGGCTATATGAGGGCAGCTGCCTCTCTGGCAAAATTTAAAAACTAAAAAAAAAAAAAAAGAAAGGAAATATTTTTGTTTTTGTTTTTGGAGAGGGTTTTTTTGTTATAGGGTGCATGTGCTCACCAGAAAGACAGAGAGAGACAGAGAGACAGAAAGCAAAAAATCACCCCTCCGGGAAGGATGGCCATGCTGCAATCCCTTCTCCTCCATTCTCCTCTTGGGATCCTGGGCACACGTGCACACGCGCCCGGTGTGAGTTTAAGCCGCTGAGTCTGGGACTTGAACCATGGTTGACTACGTGGGAGCCCAGTGACATAGCCATTACTCCAGCTGCTGGTCCTGGAAATATTTCAAACTTTGACTTTGTCACTTTATAAATGAATGACTCAGAAGGTACTAGGAGATTCTCTGAGCTTTGGTATGTTTATCTGTAAAAATGGTAAAGTAATGTCTGCCTCACAGTTGCTGTAGGTGTGAGATAATAAGCTTAATGTGCTTTGCATAGTGCCCATCCTAGGAGAGCAGGATTATGACAATATTTGCTGTTCATACAGTTTATATGAAAAGTTGCATGGCGTTATTTTATAATCATTGGTTTATATTCCAAAGACGTAAAACTGAAAAAGCACAATAGTGGGCATGAAAGTCTTTTCCCTCCATGCACTGCCCAGAGTGGTGATAAAGGGAGCTTTAGACTCTGTGAGAAGACCCTGGGACCATCGCAGACCCCATGTGTATGTTGACTCTGTCTTGGGGCATCTTGTGAATATAGAAATATTAACCAAAGCTCCCTGGGCCTGAGTCTTTATTGATACATTAGAAATAATATATACTTCAGTGGGTTGATATATTAAATAAATAATTAGTAGAAAGCATAGTGCCAATATGGAGGCAATCACTCGATAAAAATAATTACTTTTATTATTGTGACTTTTCTAGTTATTATTTATTACTAGAAAAGTGCCATATTTACAGTAGTAGGCCTGCCTTCAAGTTCCATAGTGCTAACTGCTAACTAAGTTGCATCTTATCTCTGGATTCATCCTTTCTACTTGTAGGGAGTAGGGGTGGAATGAGAGAGAGGAGAGGTGTAGGACTTAAATGAAAAAATGCGTGAGTGAGATTGAAGCATTGTTCAGAGTTATCTGAAATCACATGGCTTTTTCTACTCTTGAAGGAAAGCAATTCTGAAATGTTTGCTTTGTATCAAGCATGGCCCACTGCTTATCTTTTAAGAGGTGAAGCACCAGCTCTGTGCTCTGGTGTGGTGAGGACAGGATCCATATCCACTGACCTTCCTCCGCTGGCTTGGCTTGGCTTTCAGTTGCTGATGTGCTCTCAGCCTCAGGCATTTTCTTAATGAACTGGCCAAGGTAATGAAGACGAGCCTGAGAAGCCTAAAGAACAAACATGACCAGCTTTTTATGCTTCTCGTAAACCAACAACCAGTACAGACAACCATATGTTCTCATTACTCAAATGAAACAGGAAAATGGGAATAGGGCCGTTGAAACCAGGGTAGCTCTTCTTAATTATCAAATAAATTCAAATGCTGAACTATCTATGATGTTGGCAGTTTTTTTTTTTTTTTTTTTTTTTTTTTTTTGAGAATAGATGAAGAAGCGGTCTTAAAACGAATATACCGGCCATCCAGTTGCTCCTGAACCTTTTTCATCAACCCAATAACCCTGAGTTCAGACAGGAGATACTTAAGTAAGGAACAGTGCTTCACCAGGGCCATGACTCTCATATCAATTACAGGGAGTGTCCCGAAGCATGCATATTCCACAAGAGGAGAGCACATGCCTTTTATCTTGGCCATTCAAAGTGCAGGACCATGCATATTAAACACTTTTATGCTTTCTTACATCTGCTTTTAAGGGTAGATGCAAATATAGTGCAGGCTACAAAAAAGAAATCGTGGGTCATCAGAAAAGTCATGACACATTTTTGCATAGAAAATAGATAGTTCCTGGTTTGGGTCTATTAAGTGGCCCCATTCCATGCTTTGCTTTTGCAAGTCAATATATCCAATATATCCAAATGTGGTCTCAACATGTAGTTAATCTATGTCTGATAAAATTCCAGGTGCCCTTCCTAAAGGAAAGGCTGTGTGCTTTCACCAATATGACTATTCCTTTAGAACATGCCAAAAAATAAAAGCAAAAACTGGCGGCTTTTCCAAGCCAGGTAACCTTAATTGCTCTTCCTGGCTCAGCAGTCTCCCAGGCTTGCTTCATGGCTCGGATTTCATCTGCTCGTTCTGTATCTTTTTTCACCTCAAAGAACTCCACTTCATTGTGTTCAGTGACCAACCTCAAAATCCAGTAGGGCTTATTGGGATCTTCTTGTTGAGAGTGAACAGTGGGTACCTAATAAAGTAAAATAAATTCCTTTGAGTCTTTTGAGAAATGAATGCCTACTTTCAACAGGTCAGTCAATAAACCCTATGATACATAATTGCACTAGCAACTACTTACCCAATAGAAATGAAAATGTATATTCACACATGTCTTATACAATAATGTTAACTGCACGCTTATTCTTAATAATATAAAAGGAAACTGCATAAATGTCTATCAGCTGATGACATTGTAATGTTCACATAACTGAGTAGTACTTA
Source organism: Tupaia belangeri chinensis (assembly GCF_000334495.1). Taxonomy (NCBI): domain Eukaryota; kingdom Metazoa; phylum Chordata; class Mammalia; order Scandentia; family Tupaiidae; genus Tupaia; species Tupaia belangeri. The sequence continues at coordinate 1,101,482 of NW_006159437.1, read as the reverse complement.
ATATGAAAAACTAGTGAACAACTAATAAATACCATGTCGTGGATGAATCTCACAGGCAAATAATATTCTGAAATAAAGAAGATGAGCACAAAAAAAGTACACCTTGTACGGTTTATTCATGTGAAAGTCCAGGCCAGGCAAAACTTATCTATGGTGGCCAAATACAGATGAGTGGTCACGTAGAGGTGAGATGTAGGAATGACAGAATCAATTGCAAAGAAGCTTGAGGAACTTTCTGAGCATACAACAATGATCTATGAATCTGTGCTTTGATGAAGGATAGATTACATGGTGAATGCACTTGTCAAAATTCATTGAGTTGTACAATTAAGATGTGTGCATTTCACTGAAAGCAAATTTCACTAAGAACTGGACATAGTGAGACTCTAAATTATACTTATATCCACCTAGTACCACTTTACAAAAATGAGAGCTAGGATAATTGATCATGCATGTGCATGTGTGTCCCAAATCCCAACAGGATGTTGAAATGGAGGAGAGGGGATTGTGGTATGACTTCTCCCCATTGGGAGAGCTTTCTCCCTCTCCCTCTCTCTGGTGAATGCACATACCTTCCAGCAATTAAAAAAATCCAACTATTGGTTTACTTCAGACTAGTTCATTAGACCGTGAGTTCATGGAAAATAAGGACTGTATAATATTAATTAATCATAATGGCCCAAGTCCCAGTAATGGTATCCTACAAACTAAAATTTCAGTTAATGCTTTTTGATACAAAACTAGGGAATGGAGCTTAAGGAAAGTCCAAAGAACATCCTCGAGTCATCTAGATAATAACCGGAATCAGGGAGATTGATTTTTTTTCGTAGTTTCAACCTCAGAAGGGATGGGTAAGTCAGGACCCAATAAACCTAGATCCATTAAGTTACTCCAATAAAAAAAATAAAATACCATTCCTACCTGGGGCTCAAAACGAGGCACTTGTTTTTCTTTGGCTGTCTTTTCTTTTTCAGAAGACTTTTCTTTGCCTTTCCTTGTTGTTTTGGAAGTGCCAGAAGATTTTTGCCCCTCGCTAATAGTATGTGAATCTGGGCTTCCCAAGGTAATTAATTCTTCATGTTTCTCAACATGAGCTAGACAGACAGAAAAGCAGAAACCAGTGAATCATGCAATAAAAATAAAATCATTTTATAAAGGGATATGGTAGGCATAAGGGAAGCAAGCCAGTCAGAGGGAAATGGTTAATCTAAGAAAAAATGACTTTTTCTTTCCTTTTTTGTTTAGTTTTGTTTGTCTTTGCTATGTGCTCATGGGTGAGAGAGAGAAAAAGAAAGAGAAAAAAAATGAGCAATCACTCCCTGGAAGGATAGCCATACTGCAATCCTGTCTCCGTTCTCCTCTTGGGATTTTTGGCATGCATGCATATGTGCCTCATGTGATTTTCAGGCCATGGGGTCTGGACTTGAATTGCATAGTTGACTATGTGGGATCCAGCCACCCTAACCACCATGTCACTTGCTAGTCAAACGCTTCCCTCTTTTTCTAAACAAACAAATCTTTTATAAAGGTATGTTTGGCTTCATTTTATAAATTTGAGATATAATTTATATACCAAACAATCACTCTTGAAGTATATTTATCAGTAGGTTTTGATAAATATATTCACAGTGTTATGTAACCACCACCAATCGAATTTGTTTTTAATCTAAATGTCTCTTATTTTATTTCTTCATTGTAGCCCTGGTTAGTGCCTTAAGTACAATATGGAATTTACTTATTTTTGCTGTAATCTATAGTAATCACATTTTTATGCTTGCTTTGGATTTAGTTTCTCTGTTTTTTTTTTTTTTAAGGTGGAAAGTTAAGGTATTGATTTGAGATTTCTCATCTTTTTAAATGTAAGCATTTATAGGTATGCATTTTCCTTTTAGCACTGCTTTCACTACATCTCAGTTAGGGTATATTTTGTCTCTAAGTATGTAATTTTTCTTATTTTTTTTCTTGATTCATTGGTTAAAAGTATATTGTTTAATTTCCACTTATTTATGAAATTCCCAATTTTATTTTTGTGTCTAACTTCCTTCAGTTTTTATCAGAGAGCATATTTCTGTTTTTAAGTCTTTTACATTTACTTATCTTATTGCTTGACATAATGTATATCTTTCAGAATGTTACAAGACCACTTAAGAAAAATATGAATTCTTCTATTGTTGAACGAAATATTCTGTAGATAATAGGTCAAGTTAGTTTAATGTTGTTTAAATCTTCTATTTCTTTACTGATTTTCTGTTTAATTGTTCTATCCATTATTAAAGTTAGAGAATTGAAATTTTCAACTATTATTGTTAAATCATCAATTTTTTCTTTCAGTTTTATAAATATTTTTCTTCACATATTTGAACTCTGTTACTTGGTTTATATATAGTTGATATGCTTCTTAGTTACCCTTTTACCTTTATAAAATGTACTCTTTTGTCTTTAGTAACTTGGAGTTTATCCTATTTGGAGTTCACCTTCTTGAATGTGCCAAACAATGTTTTTGAATAAATTTAGGATATTTTCCTCCATTATTTCTTCAAATAGTCTTCTGACACTTTTTCCTCTCCAACTCAGTTCTCGTTATACATATGTAGGTATGTGAGAGCATCCCATGTGTCTCTGAGTATCTCTTTCTTTTTTTAATTCTTTATCTTCAGATTGTATAATCTTAAGCAAACCATCTCTCATCTTAGGGAGAAGGCATTTCACAATGAGCTAGCTTTGAGTCAGTTTTGTAAGTGGAGTCATTTAGGAAATCACCAGACAAGTGAAATAATGGTAAGTTTTTGGGAATAAGACTTGAAAAGAAATCCAGTTCCATTCTATTCTTTCTGGTAGTTTCCAACCTGTGCAAAAATATGAGCTGTTATTTTAAT
>NW_006159437.1:1067544-1097816 GCF_000334495.1 Tupaia belangeri chinensis | reverse complement strand
TCCTGCTGAGCTAGAGACCAGGGAATGGCATTAGGATGTTTAAAATGTCATACAAATCTATTCTTGCAGAGAGTCAGCTAGTTTTCCTGAATAACTCTCCAGTTGTTATAAGCCTTTGTTATTTCCTGAGTTCTGAAAAAGTTGATTTTAATCAATTTTGCACTTTTTTCATTGCTTTTAGGAGGAATTCATTTTCGGAGTTCTTACTGTACTATTTTACCTGACATCCTTGAGGATTTTTTTTCCCCAAACTTTCTGAGAATCTGTGCATATAGTTTGTCTGGGACAGGATCCTGAGGGATAAATATTTCTCCTGCAGTCTCTTGAGGTCCTCCTGACACACAAATTCTGCCATTCCAGCCTTTCAGTCCAAGTCTAGTGTCGTAAGGCTTGGACTGAAAGGCCTCCATGGGCCTCCTTGCTCACAGCTACTACCTTAGCTTCTTGCTTTAGTAAAATCCTAGTCTCAATGAAGTTCTCAATGCCAATAACATGGGCTAACTATATTTTAGAGCCCCACTTATGGCCAGCAGTAGATGTGAGAATCTCATAATAATGGGGGTAGAAAAGGTCATTCCTTTCACCTCATGCTTCCTGAAAGTCTTACTGATACTGCTATGCTTATTGTCACACAACAATTCTCTACTTTAGTTAATGGATGGACCATCAAGGGACCTTGTAAAATGCAGATCTCAAGGTCCTAGGTATAGAGATTCAACTCTACAGTCTGGTGTGGGGACTGGGAATCTATCAATAAAATTTTTAAAAATTGCAAGTGATTCTTATTCAAATAGACTGTAGATCATACTTTGAGAAACACTTTTAAGAAATCTATGGTTTTTCCTTTTGTTCAAAGCATTTGCTGCAAGGGATGGGCTGAAGGGAAAAATACCAGTGACGTAGGATTCAAAGAATCTGATGGTACTAAGTGTGGTTCTCTTTAGCCTGGAGCAGAATCACTTGAAGGACATGTATACAGCAGATTTCTGCCCACCACTCCTAAAATTATGATTCAGTAGATCTGCTGTTGGGGCCAACAAAGAGCATTTCTCACAAGTTCCCAGGTGGTGCTGAGGCTGCTGCTTTAAGAGTCATACTTTGAGAACCACTAGTTTATATTTAAGAGGGAATAATGAACTTCCCTCTGTATGAAGGGCATTTCCCTTAAGTTCTATTAGTTCTTTCTAACAATTAAATATCGAAGTGGCAGGGGGACAAATAACAATTGCTGAATCCTCACTACGCTTCTTTCTCTCTTAATTCTCAAAGCATCCCAGCAGGACAGATTCAGAAAGGTTATATAATTTACTCAGGTTTTCCAATTGATAAGAGTCAATCAGCATTCAAATAGAACTTCTTTGAAGGACCTGTCTGTCCCCCCTTTCAGAGTTGAAGTCTTGTATCTTATTCAAGTAGCGAAGTTAAACAGTAATTGAAAAAAGAGCCCAAATGTGGTTATTGACCACTTGGTGCCCAGTTATAAACTACTTTCTAATTGAAGACAAATCATCCTACAAAACTGCAAAGAGACTGCGAGCACAGCTCTTTGACAAGGGAGGAATTGCCTTTCTGCCAGCAATCCCAGCTGCTATGAAGTGTCCTGCTGGGGAACAGTCTTTGGTCAAATAATCAAATGACTTGGAAGTGGATCCTGGCTCAGGTTAACGGGAGGTTGATTACATTCTTTGAGACTAAATTTCCTCCTCTGTATAATGGAATTACTTACACCATACCCGCAGGTTTTAAACTAATCAACCAGAGCATTTAAAACAGGATCATACCTAATACCATACTTTCAAGATTTATTTTCAAAATCTTAACAGATGTCAGACAAAATGAATTTTAAGCTATCCCATGAAGCACACTTGGGCTTTCATTTCTTTCTCTTCCTTCCTTTCTTTCTTCCTTTCTCTTTTTCTCTTCCCCTCCTCCCCCCAAGAGGGCACATGCACCTGCCAGAGAGAGACAAAGCACTTCCTTCTCCAGTAGGGCATGGTCACATAGCAATCCCTTCTCCTCTATTTCTCTATCCTATCAGGATTTGGGGCACACATAGACATGCCCAGTATGTTTTTCAAGCCACTGGGGCCAGGATTTGAACCTTGTGTCAACCAAGTGGGATCTAGTTCCCTTAACCACTAAGCCTCAGGCCAGCCAAGTTCTTTTCTTACTTTCCATAGTTTTTCATGTTTGAGTCATACATTTAGGTGTATTTTGTTTTATCCAAGTTAACATAACGTTAGTACACAAAGCATTTGTTACAGTGTCAGGGGCAGAGTGGGTGTGTGCCTGCCTCTTTCCTTCCATTATTGATATACTGAATACAATAATTTCCATATTCATTAAGGTATAATGTATGTTAGTTTTTTTTATCCCATGAATTACAAGTTCTTTGAAGACCAGGAAATCATTATATACCTCATTTTAAATTCCTAATTTCACCTAATACAATGTTTATTTATTTATTTATTTTTGGAGAGGCTTTTGCTATAGGGCATGTGTGCTATCCAGAAAGACAGAGAGAGACAGAGAGACAGAAAGCAAGAAATCATCCCCTAGGGCAGATGGCCACACCGCAATCCCTTCTCCTCCGTTCTCCTCTCAGGATCTTGGGCATGCACACACATGTGCCTGGCGTGAGTTTAAGCCACCGGGTCTGGGACTGGAACCACGGTTGACTATAGGAGTCCAGCAACATAGCCATTACACTAACTGCTGGTCCCTCACCTAATAAAATGTTGAATTCATAATATGTACCCATTATCAGATTGCTTAACTTAGACATATAATGCTTTACAGGAGATCTGTATGTATTGGGAGCATATATAACAGTAAGATGCAAAAATATAATCTACTGTCTGAAATATTAGTACTTCTCACTGCACATTCATGTAATTAGAAGAAGTCCAGAGGAAATGACCACTGAAATAAAGCAATATACAGAGAGGAAGTGCTCAGGGAATACCTGTTGATGAAATTAACTTAAAAGGTCTTTGATAGTAGGTCTCTTCTTGCATTATCCTATATAGACCTAGATAATTCATATTCAGTGGATAATTAAATCTATAAAAGCTATAAAAACTATAAAAATGAAGTTTTATTTTTATGATTAAAACTTAATGCTTAGACTAAATGTTCAGGAACTAAAATTTGGTTGAGATTTGAACATTCATTTAACTTCTAACTATTAGGTTGTTGGAAAAGATCTGATATATGTTTTGCCATGCAAAAATGCATCATAACTTTGCTGATGATCAAATAGAGTACTTGTTTAGGGTAAAGTATGCATTATCAAGTATAATCACACTTGGTAAATACAAACAGGAAACAAGCTCCATCCATACATATTATATTCATACATCTATCTATCTATCTATCTATCTATCTATCTATTTATACACACACGCACATACATATGTATGCGTACTATGTATCTAATAAGTTTGGCTTCTTCAAAGACATTGGACTGGATACACCATGCATTCATTGCCCCAAAGAAGGAGTATAAATTTAATTAGAGTTAAGTGAGTGTTAGAATTCTGATAATAATAAAATTGGGTGAAATTTGAAATCAACGTTGTTGAGAATGATAAAGTTTATGTATGTTTTTGCAAATGGATTAGAACTTCAAATGAACAGGCCAGTAACATAAACAATGTAACAGCATAAGGAAATTAAAATCACAACCCACTAATTTTATGTGAAAGGAGATGGCAATATTCGGTACTATATACATAGGATCCTCCAGCTTTCTATTTCCTTAAGTGAAAATAATCATGCTAGTAAACAATTTTTACTAAAACTTAGGTATTGAAATATACTAAAGGTGGCAGTGTTGCTTCATATTAAGCAGAAGCTAAGCTTCCTAAAACTTTATAACAAAAATATACTAGGTTGTATATACTATATTTCAGGCCTTATTTTGTATTATCATAGACGTGAATTTTTTGAAAAATGAGTACTTCTCATAGAATCAAATGAGTAAGTAGGACAACATTTCCATTGACTTCAAGATGAATACAAAATTCTAAACTAGCTGACCAATATACTAATTTTAAAAAATGAATCAATTTCTTAATATACTTTATATTTTAAAGTATGCTAAGTTAATAATTTGTGGACTTTAGTAACTGGATTTTTCTAAAATATATCATACATTTAAAATTAGAGAATGTAGGTTTTGAGTTGTAATATAACTGTATTATAGCAGGTGACATGTTTTGATTTCATTTTAAAAATCTACACTTATAAACATGGTATGCAAGACTGATTATTTTAAATTGAAAAGCTGCTTGACTTTCAAAAAGATTGCATAGCATATTCTTTCAAATAGAAAACTTTCCTGATGCTTTTTAAATATAATTCAATTCTGAATTTCTTTGCTTGCTGCATTCCAGCAACAAATGCATTATGTAATGCAAGATATAATTTAATTTTAGAAGCTGCTCATCCACACATAAAATTGTCAAATATAATGTCAAAAAAAGAGCACATATAATTATTTCTGAAGACTTATTTTCTGGTCGGAATACATAATAATAATAGCATTTTTTATTCTACTTGATTCTAGGAATTTTATATGTATTATTGAGAATCTTCACAACCACCTTAAAAGATATGAGCTAAGAGTCTAATTTTACAGGCAATAAATAGCCCAGGTTTGGATAATTGAACCCAGAATAGTTTAGTCACTATGCTTTATTTCCTCATTTAATAACAACCTCTGTTTAAAAAAGTTAATTCCCATTATTAACTGTGTACTATTACCCAGCTCTGTGTTTTTATATTATTTTACTTCACTAATTTCACTACTGTGTTAATTTCAAATACTTCTATCTTTTCTTTGATTTTCTTCTAGAATGTTAGCATTTATCCATTAGTATAAGAAAAAAAAACCATAATGAACACAAAATCTGATGCTCACTAAAGTAATATAGAGAGCTCTCTACATGAAGACATTTGGCAGGGATGTACTGTTGAATGCTAAAGATCTGAACCCAGTGCTACTGCCTATTATTACTTTTTCTCATTCAAAAACCCTTGCTGAATTTCTATTCAACATCTTAACTATGCCAGCAGCTAGCTGTGTGAGGGAGGGCAAGTTAGTTAAACCACCCATGCCTCAGTTTCCTCATCTGTCGAATGTCCATCATAATAGCATCTATCTTGTAAATTTATTGTGAGGACTAATTGAGTTGATATCTATAAAGCCCTTGAAGAACATTTGACAAAGTCAGCAGCTCCAACAAGTGCCATCACTGCTTCTATGGTGATAGTACTAATTAGAAAGTCTCTGTAATAAACTAGATTCTGGGTTTTAGAGTAAGTCAGACTTAGGTGAGAACCCTTGCTTGGCTCCTTCCATGCTGTATAAACTTGGGCTAATGATTTACAGCATCTAAGCCACATTTCTTCATCTGTAACAACTAGCTCCCAGAACATTCGTGAACACTGAGAGTAATGCACAAAAAGTACTAAGTAGAATAACAGGCACACAATAGTGCAGCAAATAATAATAATAATTTCTGTGTTTCTGCAAAGTGCTTTTTTTCTTACAAACTTAAGAATGTATGTGCTCAGGGCTGGGAGGTGGCATAGTGCTTGAGGTGTTGGACTCCCACATGGCTGAATATGGTTCACATCCTGGACCTGTTGGCTTGGTTCTCACTTCTCTCTCTTTTTCTGGTCAAATTAAAATAAATGAATAAATACATAAAATTAAATTATTTTTTTAAAAGAGAGTATGTGCTCATTTAAAACTTGTGATTATACATTGTAATTTAAATAAATAAATAAATTTATTTGCCAGAGAGGGCTCATGTACACACATGAGAGAGAGAAAAAGAGAGAGAGAGAGAGAGAACACCCCCTAACAAGATCCAGTCATGCTGCAATCCTCTTGTTCTCCATTTTTTTTTCACCCTGTCAGGATCCTGGGCACGTTTGCACACAAGTTAGTACACTTCTCAAGGCTGAGGGCTGGATTCACACTGCAGTTGGCCGTGTGGCATCTGGCTCCTACACAGGGTAAAACTGCTGTGCTATGCAGCCAGCCCTAAATTTATTTTTAGATATCAAAAATATAAAGGAGAAAGTGAAATTACTAATAATTCTGACACTCAGAAATAACTACTGTAATGTTTCGGTATATGCACTTTCATTTTTCTCTGTGTATATTCCCTTCCCTTTTATTTGAATACCCACTTGCTTTTTTTCTGAAAAGTAATGGCAATTTAGGGTTGTCAATGCCTAATGCTATGAAGTCCTAATATTAATGATACCAAGTTCTGTGAAGTAAGCCAGAAAAAAAGTCAGCATTTCTGAATCTTTCTTCTCCATCATTCCTGACATAGGAAGTGAAGCAAAAAGGTCTTGAATACGGAAAGAAGTGCTTAGAGACCCCTGGCTGTAGGAAGGAATCAGCCCCCTATTTGGCCACAGCAGTGAGCCTAGTGAGTGGCGTTATGAGTCGTGAGTCCAAAACAGACTTCTGGGCATCTCCTGAGACACACACCTTCCTAGTATCACACCCTCTCTGGTGTCAAAGCACAGCTCTGTTTTTTCATGCTTGGTACTTTTCAAAACTTAGTTTAACAATTTAATTCCCATCCTCACCCCCCATTGCAAAGTCCAATTTCATCTTTTTCTAAATAGCCCAGATTTACATAGTTTTATGTAATGCATCCAACATTACATGCACTGGAACTGAATTTCTAATTATTGAAGAAAATATAAACAGAAATTTAAATACATAAATTTGATAAAATCGAAAGACATTTCAAGATATTTTCTCTTGTGCCTTTTTAGATATCAGAAGCTTACTTTAGAGAGTTGGAAAGAAAGCATTTCCATTCACTTTTCCCATAGCATTGTACTGTATGGTGCTATTTTCCCTGAAAACCTTTAAATGTTTTCACAAATTTTTTTCTTCATTACTGCACATCCTCTTAAGTTTCACTTGAACATTAACAGACAGATCTTTCCTCTGTGTCTGAATTTAGTAAGATAGTTCTGTAACCTTCTTTTTTATGACATATTATATGAGATTACTTATTTCCAGTCGTATGAATTTGGGTTCCCATTCATAATTGCTACAAATAACAATTACTTTGAGCTCATTGAGACAGGCATAACAGAATATTATAACAGAGAAATAAGAAGTATAAAGAAGCAATAAACAACTTGTAAAAGGGCCCACATGAAAGGAAAAACTGAGGTTTGACGTTCTCTGATCCACTAAAGCTCTAGTCCTCACAGAAATGTAATGGGAAATTTATTAGTACCGTGAATTGTCCTTAAAGAACAAAAAAAAAAAGAGAGAGAGAGAGAGAATAGCTGAACACATAAGCACACACACGAAACTGTTTCTCTACTATTCTGACTTGATTCTATGATTGTATTTTATCCGCACATAGATCCTTAGCATAAAATATTTAATTCCATTGGTATTAAACACGTAACTACATCTCTGCTTTGTAAGAAGGTACACAAACTACCATGTGATTTGCACCATCCATTATTTCAAGAAGATTTAAACTGATTTATAGGTTTTTTAAGAAAGGAGATCTACATCTAGTAACAGCCGAAAGGAAAGGAATAAAGAAAGAGAACATGGTAACATGGAAAGCGGGGGTTGGCAGGTGGTGTGGTGGTTGAGGTGTTAAGGGAGGCTTCATAGCTGAATACCCAGAGAAAAGGGCCAGCACTGGCTCAGGGACCAGAGACCAGAGCAGTGACAACTGAAGCCATCTTCCTGTGCAACCATGAGAGGGAAACAAGCACATCAGCTTGAGATGGAGCCTGCAGGGAGTTCAGCTTCCATATTGACTCTTTTTATGAAATAATTGTGTTCTCTTCTAGTGGAAAGAAGGCTTGTATGTTTGGTATTTCAGATATTCCCAGTAGGGCACTGACTGTGGGAGGAGGGGTTGAGGTAGAATGAAGAAACGTTTTAGCCAAATTCACAGTACCTGACTTTACCTGGGGAATTTCTTGAAAGGTTTTTTTTGTGTCTATCTGCAATGAGCAGTAGCACAGCCCCTTGTTCAAAAAATGAATTCTGAGCATTCGAGTACTGGAAGGTATTCGTATAATGCGTACAGACGGCAAACAGATGGTGACTATGTGGCTTGGAGGCTACCACTTCCTCTTCCTGTGTCTGTTTAGGCATTGATAAAAGACCTCAGCACTTTCTCGCTGAGCTTGGACACAGCCTCAGCATCTCGTCAACAGCAGGCCAGGAAGCCATTAGGATTTAAATATACCTGCTGTTACTGGCATATTATGCTCATCATTCACTCAGTGAACATTTACTAGCATTGTCTATCTGGTTCCAGGGATACAAAGATGAGGGTGAGGAAGACGCAGACTCTGGCCCAGAAAGAGGAGAGCAGCAGAGTGGGCTGGCAGGTAAGTGTGAAGTGTTGTTCTGGAAGTCCACTCAATACATTCAAATGGAAAAGGACACATTTAGTACCATATACATAGCATGTATTTTTTCTTTTTATTTGTGAAGAGTGGTTACACATGAGAGAGGGATATATACAGACATGCACACCATTCACAGGGTCTAATCCCCTTTGTCTAGTCCTCTAGCCTGTCAGGTCTTGAGCACTTACACATGTGCCTGGAGTGTTTCACACAAACCGGACTGGGGATTTGAACCATTGTCATGATGTGGGATCTAGCTTCTCTTGAGTAGCACTTTACCACTTCATTAGAGAGCTGGCCCTGTCATATACTTTTATATGTATATGTATGTATGTATATATATTTATATGTTTCTATATATATACACACATACACACATATGAACTGTATGGACTACACCAGAATCTGTCCCTTTTAGTGAAAGTTAAGCCTAGTAATAGTAGCTTTCTCTTAAACAAACTTCTGCATAAAGAAACCTCTATTTAATCTTTCTCATCACCTCCATGTAGATAATAAAAGCAGGCAAAGGCCTGAACAGAGCTTCTGACAATTAGTGAGCGAGGATACCAATAATGAGCAGCTTATTTGTGTCCTTTCATCCGTTCACTAGGAGTGTTTGTGCAGAATCTAACTCGGCATAATAGAAGGGCTCAAATAGCCAAGAGTGGACAAAACTGCTATCCTCCCGTATTCTAGTCCAGGAGTAAAAACAACAAATAAGAGAAATGCACTGTGCATTCCATGATGATAAAAACCAAGAATTTGGGGGACCAGCAGATGCATAATGGTGATGGTTCTGGACTCTCACGTAGTCGACCAAATTCAACCTTGGACCCAGCACCTTAAAAAGCTAACACTGGGTGCATGTGCGTGTGTGCCTAAAATTGCAAAAGAAGAATAAACAAGAAGAGATTGTGTGGTGGCCATCCCTCCAGGGGATAATTTCTTGCTTTCTGTCTCTCTGAAGAGTGCACATGCCCTATAACAAAAATCTCTCTAAAAAAAAAAGAAAGAAAGAAAGAAAAAGAAACCTAAGAGCTTTTGTCTTATCATATGTATGGCACATGTACTTTAAAAATTCTGGACGATAACAGAGTAGGCTTTGCTAGTGGCTACTGTAAGATATTTGGATTAAAAGTTATAGGACCCAGGAAGGAATTTGTTTTTTATATTATGATCTTTTGTATCATATGGCTTTATTTTATTTTTAAAAAGCATACATATATTATTTTTGTGATTAGGTAATTTGGCTTAAATTTTAAAAAGAACATAAATAGAAAAGGCACATGCCTTTAGATTCAATCATCATATTGCATAATATGATATACAGTTTAAAGGTAGATGTTGTTCGTGATTTACCTTTGATGCTCTTCATCGAAAGCATCAGGCTATTGCTTCCTGCTCATGGCTATTGAATATAGTTTTTATTTTGGAAGAAAAAAAAAAAACAGTCCCATAGTTGAGAGGTTAGGGGAGCCAGATCCCACAGGTCTAACCACAACTCGAATACTGGCCCCAGTGGCTTACAAAACACACCACACAAGTGTGTGTGTGCGCCCCAAATCCCAGAAAGATGGAGAAATAGAGAAGAAAGGATTATGGCATTGCCATGTCCCATTAGGAGTGCTTCCCCCATCTCTCTGTCTCTCTCTACTGAACACAAACCCTCTGGCAATTGAAAAAAGAAAAGAGAAAAGAGAAAAAGGAAAAAAGAAACCATGGTACTCTTTCATTAAGAGAGTCACCTTCTGAAATTGAAAAATTTGATAAATATTTTAAGAGTTTATCTTTAGTTTCTTACTTAACAATTATGGGTAAATATAATATATAAGTAGAAAAATTTCCTGTACATTTCTTGCAATGTCCACCAGTATAATCAATGGATAGGTTTTACTAACTAGACAAAATGTTTTAAAAAATGAGATCTAAATAATCATATATTTTTGTTTCTCATAAATTAAGCAATAAAAATGTTGAATCATGGGGAATAGCAGATGGTGGAATAGTTACGTCTCTGGACTTCCATGTAGTTGACTACAGTTCAAGTCCTGGACACAATGACTTAAAACTCTGACTGGATACATGTGAGTGTGTGCTCAAAACCCCAAGAGGAGAATGAAGAAAGGGATTACAACATGGCCATTTCCCCAAGGGATGATTTCTCACCCTATAGCGAAAAAACTCTCAAAAAAAAAAAAAAAAAAAAGTTGAATCATGGTCCAGGAAGTAGCATAGTGATTAAGATACTGAAATACTGCATGTGTGACTGGGCTTTGAGTCTCAGACCTGGCAGCTTGAAATCATGCCTGCTTGTGTGTGTGTGTGCCAAAAATCCTGAGAGGAGAATGGAGGAGAAGGGATTGTGGCATGGCCATCCCACTTGAGGGTGGATTTCTCAATTTCCCTTTCTCTTTCTCTCTGCAGCTAGTGCATGCATCCTGTGGCAAAAACCCTAAAAAAAAAAAAAAAAAAGTTGAAGCATATAATGAATTAATACAATAGGAAATGTCACAGAAAATACAATAAAAATGGTAAAGTTTTAATAATTACATGATGAATTTATTATGAAGTCTTTGTATAAAATGCAAAGTATATGTATTCACATTTAGACTGACATACCTTTGTTATCATTTTTCTCTAATTCTTTTAGTGCTTGAACAAATGTCAGCTGACTTTCAGTGAGAGGCCAACTGTTATACAACACCAAACACTGTATAATATACTTGTTACCCTGTGAAATAAAATGCAGTATTTAAGCATAATCAATAAGAATAAACATAGGGAGTGACTAATATAATTTAATATGCTACACCATGATAAATGCAGAATGATTTGAATCTTATCATATTTCATATTTCATTAAATGTCAAATGGTCTACAAAATTTTGTAACACTATAGTTTACAAAAATTTAACATCCTCTCATCCTCACCAACACATGTCATTTTCCAATTGTCTAATTTTTGCCAGGAAAATGAGTATAAAGGGTCAGTTATCTCACTGTTATCATATTTTGCATTTCTTAGATTACTAGAAGAATGAGTATATTTTGCAAGCAGGTGTCTATTGGTTTTCCTCTCCTTTGTGTTCAGAGCACAAAAGTGGTCCTCCAACATCATGTATTACTGCTTTTATGGCTTAAAATTCTACAGTGAAATCTGCTCTACGTCCAGAATCCATCTTTATTTATGGTGTCAGCTGGTGGTCCAGTTTTATTTCTCTCCACAGAGAAGTAATTTTCCCAGCATCATCCCTTCTACTGTTCTCCTTTCCTCCATTGATTTATGGTGCTGCATCTCTTTTATATTAAATAGAAATATCAACGTGGGTCTGTCTCTATTTTATTTTCTCCTGTTACTTTATTTACCTATTCTTGCACAAATTAATACTATTTTTACAACTATGACTTTTTAGTATTTTTAAATATTTGGGAAAGAAATTTGCCTCTTTTGTTTCTTTCTCAAGTTTGATTTAGCTGTTTGTAAATTGTTATGTATTCCTATACATTTGAGGAAGTTTGGAAACTTTCTGAAGAATATAGTGGGAACATCGATTGGTATTGCATTGAATTTAAAGATTAATTGGGGGATAACTGAGGTCTTTATGCTATTCTGTCAACTCACTGAAAAGCATGAAATGCTTCTCTATTGCAAGATGTCCAAGTATCTGCATTCTCCAGTTGTCTGATCACCTTTTGGTTCATTTCTAGATATTGAAAAACGTTGCTGCTATTATGAAAGGCAATCTTCTATTGCCTACTGCCTAGCACTAGGGTAGAGAAAGGCTACTGATTTTGGTAAGCTGTAGAAGTAGCATGGCATGTGGTTAAGGGCCTGATCTCAAGCTGGAGCTGTCTTGGCTCACTTCCTGCCATGGCACACACCAACCATTTAGTCTTGGGCAAGTCATTTAAGTTTTTTGTGTTCTAGGTCCCTTCATTGTTAAATAGGGATACTAAGAATACTTCAAAAGCTGATGGAAGGATTAAAGACCCATATACCTACACTATCCCGGCATTTAGTAGGTAATATAAGTAAGTAAACATATAAGCATTTGCTGTTATTAAATGTCTCTGATATTCTTGCTAAAGTATTTTCTTAGTTCTAAAGTTTGTTCACTCTGTTAGTTTTTCTTGGGAATGAGGTTTTTAATAATCTGTAAATAACTTGGTGATTATTTGGAATAGTCTTTTGTTTTTCTTGTGTCTGTCCTTTGTCTTCATGTTTTAGTGTCATTAAATATTAGCAATGGTAGTGGGCATCTTTTTCTTTTATTCCAATTGGGATAAGAATACACCTAAATTTTCTATATTAACATAAAGTTTTTATACATAGAATTTCACAATCAAATTTAAAATATTTAGTACAGGGGCCAGCAGGTGGCATGGTGGTTAAGGTGCTGAACTCTCACGTGGTTGACTGTAGTTTGAGTCCTGGACCTGGTGGCTTTGTAACTCACTTTTCCTTTTTCTCTCCTCTCTTTCTCTCTCCGGGGAGCACATGTGTCCTATAGCAAAATTTAAAAAATAATAATAATAATAAATAAAATTACGTATAAATAGCTTTTTACAACTATTTGGTATGTAACATTTATGCTTAAGAAGTTTTCTTTGGGGAACCAGCAGTTAGCGTAATGGCTATGTCGCTGGACTCCCACGTAGTCGACCGCGGTTCGCGTCCCGGACCCGGTGGCTTAAAACTCACGCCGGGCGCGTGTGCGTGCGTGCCCAAGATCCCGAGAGGAGAATGGAGGAGAAGGGATTGCGGCATGACCATCCCCTCTGGGGTGTGATTTCTCGCTTTCTGTCTCTATGTCTCTCTCTGTCTGGCGAGCGCATGTGCCCTATAGCGAAAACCTCTCCAAAAAAAAAAAGTTTTCTTCGATGTCTAGTTTATTAAGCATCCTTTGTAAAAATCCATAAGTAGATGCTGAATTTTATCAAATGTTGTATGGTTATACTATTTCTCTCAACCGGTCTATTACTGAGTGACCTTGATAGATTTTTCTAAAAGATCTCTGTTGTCTATCACTTAATTCACTGCTAGATTTGGTTGATTATTATGTTATATATAACACTTCATCCATGTTTATAAATAAAATGTATTCACTTTTCTTGTGTTATTCTTGTCTGGTTTAGAATCAGGATTGCATTCATCACTTTAAAAAGAGTAGAAAATTTGAGTTTGTCCTGTAGCCTAGTGGTTAAAGGAGACAAATAATACATAGCTAACTGTGGTTCAAATCCTGGTCTCTTGGCAACTTGCAAAACACCCCAGGTACCCATGTGTGTCACAAAACCTGTTGTCAAGGAGGAATGGGGAAGAGATTTTGGCATGCCCACACCCTACTTGGGAGTGCTTTCTCCCTGCTCCTCTCTTTTTTTGCTTTGCTCTCTAGTGAGCGCACGCACCCTTGGCAACTAAAAATAAATGGAATGTTTATATTGTTTTTCTCTTTTCTCAAATAGTTTACTCCTAGAAAGTCAGACCTATCCCATAAAGTCAACTGAGCCTATAGCTTTCTGGAAAGAGTAGATTTGGGGGACCAACAGGTGACATAATGGTTATGCAACTGGACTCCCATGTAGTCAACTATTGTTTGAGTCCCAGACCCAGCAACTTAAAACTCAGGCTGGGTGCATATGCGTGCATACCCAAAATCCCAAGAGGAGAATGGAGGAGAAGGAATTGCAGTGGGGCCGTCCCTCTTGTGGAGTGATTTGTTGTTTTCTATCTATCTCACTCTGTCTCTCTGGCAAGCATGCATGCTATAGCAAAAAATCTCTCAAAAAAAAAAAAAAAAGGAAGAAAGATTTGGAAAAAATTGTCATTTTGATTTTAGTATGCTCTATTGTTTGATTCAGATTTTCTATTCTTTTGCATGAGCTTTGTTGTTTCTACTCTCCTGCCTCACCTGAGATTTCTTTTATTAATTTCCTTTAGGTTGAAATTGGCAACCATGGCGTTGTTTATAATGCACTTGATTTGTTTTAAATCTGTTATCTGCAGTTATAGTTCCACTGTATTTTTTTTCTTTTTCGGTTGTATATTTAGTTAATTTATATCTTTCTCTTTCTCTCTTTTCTTTATTGATCTTACTGGAAGCATGCTTACTTTATTAATCTTTAAAAGAACTAGTTTAGAGTTTGTTGGTTGTTATTTTTCATTCCTCCTTTCATTGATTTCTAGTCTCATGCTTTCTAAAATCTTTCCTTATCTTCCTTTGTGTTACCCTTTGCTCTTTTTCTAACATTTTTTCACAAGAGCTTGGCTCATTTGTTTTTAATAACTCATGATTCCTGATGAGTTCTTCTAGAAGTCTGTATCACTAAACGCTCTTCTAGATGTTACTTAAGAACTTTGCTTTGGAGTTTTAGGTTGTTACTGAGTCTTATATATTTCATAATTCTTTTTCCAATATTCCTTTTCACTATTTTTAGTACTATTTATTTTATTTAGTTTTCACATGTATGGGATTTTAAACTCTCCTAATTATTAACTTCTATTTTACTGCATTATATTCAGATAACAGCTATACAATATAGATGGTTTGATTTCTATTGAGATTTCTGTTTATTGTCTATTATATTGTCTATATTTAAAAACATACACTGTGTGTGATAAGACAAAGTATATTCTCTGTTTATTAGGTGATGTATTCTTTTTATTATTATTTTTTTTGAGAGATTTTTGCTATAGGGCGCGTGTGCTCGCCAGACAGAGAGAGACAGAGAGACAGAAAGCAGGAAATCCCCCCCCAGGGGGGATGGCCACGCTGCAATTCCTTCTCCTCCATTCTCCTCTCGGGATCTTGGGCATGCACGCACACGTGCCCAGCGTGAGTTTAAGCCACCGGGTCCAGGACTCTAACCGCGGTGGGAGTCCAGCGACATAGATAGCCATTACGCTAACTGCTGGTCCCAAGGTGATGTATTCTGTATGGATAGAAAGCTTATCCTTAAAATTTTTAGAACCACTCATACTTATTTATTTTTGGGGGGGCTTGATTCATCAGTTTCTGAGAGGTGTATGTTAAAAATTTTCTATTATTGTTGATCTATCTTTTCTTCCTTGTAGTTCTACAGTTTTTGCTTCTTAGTTTCTGAGTTCGTGTAGTCAGGTCCCACATGATATGTTCATATTTATTTGATTTGTTTATGCTTTTACTTTAATAAATTTCCCTTATGAATTCTATGTATTGTGATGTTACACTATCACCCCGTCTATCTTTTTTTCATATTTGTCAGGTACATTTTTCTACCTTTTTATTTATTTGTTTTTTTATAATATATTTTATTTTGATTTCTCTTATACATTCAATCACTATCCATTACTTAGCTTGTTAAGTGAATTTTCCAACATGAATACTTTTCACACCAGTCCAGTTGGGGATACTATATACTTGATCATCAATAGGTAATAATCCATTTCTGTGTCGCATGAATGTCTAGCTGCTCTGCTTTTCTCCTTAATGTCTTTCTTCACATTCTCCTCCTTCTCCCACCCTCTACCCACACTGTGTGTGCTGTCTATCATTTTACTTTTAAACTTTCTGTATTTAACAGTGTCAGTTTGGGACTACTATAGTTAGTTATTTTAAACATAACTTTAAATTATTTAAGTTAATTTACATGTAACTGTAAAGTTTAACTTTTCAATTGAAAAATTAAAATAAATTAGATTCATTGCAATTACGTTCATATTAATAACCTTTTTCTGGCACCCTTTTCTTATCAATTGCATTGATGTTTTTATTTGCTTGTTTTTAATGGCTATGTCATGTATTCTTCTGCTGCTTTACAATACATGCACTGTCATTCCCCCCTTTAACATAAAGCACACATAAACCAGTTTCGATTAATATATGGCTTTTATATGTAAACGTTATTAATATGTGACCTTTGAAGTTATGTAGCCTCTTATAACTCATATGTAAAATGATTACGTATACATTCACATTCAAATTTGTCATGTGCTTAAAAATCTTGCCACAGTGAAACTATTCAAGAATGTCTTCCTTATTTCCTGTGTACACTGGTGGCATTGCGTATAAGAAGTATTACACATGTGATAGCTTTAGCAAGGGAACTGTTTTATTTTACATGAGCTTTTTAGGAATAGTGCAATTGAATAGTTTTCTCATGTAAATACCTGTTGTGTTGTGTTGGAATTTTCATCTATGGTGGGCATATTGACAATTTCTTCCTCCAAAAGAGGGAGACCAGTGTCTGTTACTGCACTTCCAGGTCTATTTTTATAGGGTTTCTGACTTCCCTGGTTAGTTTTCTTCTTGGCGTACACTTCTTGCTCTTTCTTGGGTACAGTATGAGTTGAAAGAACTTGCTTGCTAGCTGAAAAGGAGAAATAATAAGTTAAAATATGTGATACGCACAGTTATTACTGACTAAATTAGTTAGGTCCCCTTTTAAAATACTAAAAGAATACATATTTCTTCTGTTTTAATGAGATAAAAATCAGCATCACAGGCATCTTGGAATTATTATGATCTGAAAAAAATCTAGTGTAATAACACATGAACTGCATAAGGGAAAACATATTCTGAGCAACCACTGATTACTAAAAGAAGATAAAACAATCAAGGTATTTCTCATTCAATTTGGGCAACTCAAGCTATACTAAAGTGACACTCTGCTTCCTATCATACACTCTGTGTGTATGTTATCACACTTACAAAAAACTTTTACTTTAATTTTTAATTTCTACATTTATTCGTCTATATTTAACAGATAAATACCATTGGGAGTGACATGTCATGGTATGATAGCATAATGAGAATTAGATATATTCTCCCACCGCAGAAATGATAGAATTGGACAGAGTGTATAAAGCATCTGTTTTCAGCCATCCTTGAGAAAAAGGAAACATACAAGGTGATCTCTCCACTTCCCCCGACTGCTGCCTAAGAGCACTTGTCCAACTGTGGTCCATGGAAATAGTGTCCAACAAGGGATAGCAGTGCAGCCAGGTTCAGGAAGCTGAAGTTAGAATTTGGGACTTCAGAGACAACTAATATTGTGCATCAGGTATCTTAGAGGATTATCTGACCAACAAAGCACTTAGAGGTATACACTGACTGGAATTCGAGTTTTTAGCTGAACTATTTTATTATTTTTTTTAGAGATATTTTTGTTATAGGGCATGTGCACTCATCAAAGAGACAGAGAGAAAAAAAGTGAGAAATCAACCCACAGGAGAGATGGTCATACTGCAATCTCTTCTCCTCCAGTCTGCTCTCGGGATCTTGGGCATGCACAGATGGGTACCTGGTGTGAGTTTTAAGCTGGTAGGTCCAGGGCTTGAACTGCTATTGACTACATGGAAGTCCAGAGGTGTAACCATTACACTATCTGCTGGTCTCTAGCTAAATTCTAAAGTTCATTTGTGCAAACACTCAATAATGCCTGGCAGACATTAACTACTGGGAGAGTGTGAGCTCAATGGAGAGTCTGTTAGTTGCACAATGTTGAGAAGCATTGAAGTTTTGACCTACCAGAAGAGAGGATTTAATCAACACATAGTGTTCAATTGAGACCCAAGAAAGGCCAAGTTTTTTGAACTAGAACTACCTTAGCCCTGGAGGAATGGTCACTCTGCAGTTGACTTAGAAAAGTGCAAAGTTTTGGTAGGTTCAAACTAAGCTGTTAATAAAGTAACTGCCTACCAGAACAAAATTCTACACTTTCGACAACAACAAAAAACAGAATCTGGGTTCTTGGCAATATAGCATACACGATGTATAGCACACAACTAACTTGATAAATGAAGAAGCAGAGAACATGATCATAGCTTGAGAAAAACACAGCAGAAATATATGCACAGCTCACACAAATGCTGGATGCTCCAAAATGTGACCTTATTTGACAAAAGGGTATTCGAAGTTATAATCAACGTAATGATTCCACAATGACGTCAACCTGAATTAAGTGAGCCCCAAATTCAATAGTGAATATTCTTAAAAGAGACAGAAAAGGAGAAGACACGGACATAATAAAATAGAGGGCCATGTGAAATGGCAGAAATAAGCCACTATGCTGTCAAAGCCCAGGGACTCCAGCAGTCAGTCAAACCTGGAAGAGGACAGAAAGATCCTTAGAGCTTTAAAAGTGTCTGACATAAGTAATCCCTTGATTTTAGACTTCTGCCATCCAGAACAGGGAGAGAATAAAGGCTGAAAATGCTGTTTGCAGCAGTGCTAGGAAACTAACACAGATGTTAAATGGCATGAAATATGTATTTTTAGTCTTAATGGAACACTTGTAAAACTTAAATATACTTTTATAAAGTATGTATAAAATCTGGATATTGACAAAATTTTCAAAAACGCTGGTAGAAACTAAGGACTAAACTAATTGAGTCATGTACTGTATTCATGATCCAAAAACTCTTTTGTTAAGATATCAGTGCTTCCCAGTTTCAACGTCATCCAAATTGAAATTGAAAGCTCCAACTCACAAGTGCATTTCTCATTTTCTATGCCTTAAACATTATATTTGTGTCCTTATTATGTCATTACAGTGTGCTGTTTTCTCACTTCTCTGCTCCACTTTTCTTACATTGGAAAGGTATATTCCTCAGCTATGATGACACTTGGGCACTGTTTTCAGGTTTAATAAAACAGTATAAAATCAGCCTTAACTAGGGAGTATCTATTTTTTTTTTTGCAAATAAAAATCATTCTAAAGATTTTTTTAATACTTTAGAATCACATTTATTTTTAATTATTAAATTTCAAAGTTAAACAATGTTAACAGAATTTAAATTTTAAAACTCAATTAAATTATTTAAAATTAGGCCTAGCAGTTGGCGTAGCCATTGCTATGTCACTGGACTTCCATGTAGTCAACCGTGATTTGAGTCCTGGACCTGGTGGCTTAAACTCACACCAGGCGTGTGTGCATGCATGCCCAAGATCCTGAAAGGAGAATGGAGGAGAATGGATTGCGGCGTGGCCATCCCCCCTGGAAGGTGATTTCTCGCTTTCTATCCCTCTATCTCTCTCTGTCTTTCTGGCAAGCACACACGCCCTATAGGAAAATACTCTCAGGGGAAAAAAAAAAGGCAAAAAATGATTAAAAATTACTCTGAGGATCTGAGCAAAAGGATTCTTACTGCTTTGCATATTTTATTGTCCATGTAAACTTTATCTCACTATTCATAAAGAACTGAAGTTAGGGAACCAGCAGTTAGCATAATAGCTATGTCACTGGACTCCCACGTAGTCGACCATGGTTCGCGTCCTGGACCCAGTGGCTTAAAACTCACGCCGGGCGCGTGTGCGTGTGTGCCCAAGATCCCGAGAGGAGAATGGAGGAGAAGGGACTGCAGTGTGACCTCTGGGGGATGATTTCTCGCTTTCTGTCTCTAATGTCTCTCTCTGTCAGTCTGGCGAGAGCACGTGCCCTATAGCGAAAATCTCTCCAAAAAAAAGAACTGAAGTCACACTTATACCAGGACCATTTGTGATATAGTAAGTAGTAGTTAAAAGAATGACAGGACAAACAAGATACTTTTTCTCCAATAAGGCATCATATGAAATACAAGCCTTTACAGAGAGAGTATATTCAAAGATCCATGCAGATTTAAACATCCTCTTGGAATCTTTGGCACGCACGCACATGTACCCGGCATGAGTTTAAGCCACCGGGTCTGGGACTCGAGCCGCTGTCGTCTACATGGGAGTTCAGCGACACAGCCATTATGCTAACTGCTGGTCCCAGTTTCTGTTCATTTTAATCATAGGATATTTTTTAAAAATAATAAATTGGGGTCAACTGGTGGCATAGTGGTGAAAGCAGCTGAACTCTACATGGCCAACTGCGTAGTTCAAGTCCCAGAGCTGGCATGCTGAGTGCATGTGGATACATGCCCAAATCATGAGAGAAGAAGGGATTGCAACATGGTCAACCTCCAGGCTGGTGATTAAAATCATTCTAAAGATATTTTTAATACTTTAGAATCACATTTATTTTTAATTATTAAATTTCAAAGTTAAACAATGTTAACAGAATTTAAATTTTAAAACTCAATTAAATTATTTAAAATTAGGCCTAGCAGTTGGCGTAGCCATTGCTATGTCACTGGACTTCCATGTAGTCAACCGTGATTTGAGTCCTGGACCTGGTGGCTTAAACTCACACCAGGCGTGTGTGCATGCATGCCCAAGATCCTGAAAGGAGAATGGAGGAGAATGGATTGCGGCGTGGCCATCCCCCCTGGAAGGTGATTTCTCGCTTTCTATCCCTCTATCTCTCTCTGTCTTTCTGGCAAGCACACACGCCCTATAGGAAAATACTCTCAGGGGAAAAAAAAAAGGCAAAAAATGATTAAAAATTACTCTGAGGATCTGAGCAAAAGGATTCTTACTGCTTTGCATATTTTATTGTCCATGTAAACTTTATCTCACTATTCATAAAGAACTGAAGTTAGGGAACCAGCAGTTAGCATAATAGCTATGTCACTGGACTCCCACGTAGTCGACCATGGTTCGCGTCCTGGACCCGGTGGCTTAAAACTCACGCCGGGCGCGTGTGCGTGTGTGCCCAAGATCCCGAGAGGAGAATGGAGGAGAAGGGACTGCAGTGTGACCTCTGGGGGATGATTTCTCGCTTTCTGTCTCTAATGTCTCTCTCTGTCAGTCTGGCGAGAGCACGTGCCCTATAGCGAAAATCTCTCCAAAAAAAAGAACTGAAGTCACACTTATACCAGGACCATTTGTGATATAGTAAGTAGTAGTTAAAAGAATGACAGGACAAACAAGATACTTTTTCTCCAATAAGGCATCATATGAAATACAAGCCTTTACAGAGAGAGTATATTCAAAGATCCATGCAGATTTAAACATCCTCTTGGAATCTTTGGCACGCACGCACATGTACCCGGCATGAGTTTAAGCCACCGGGTCTGGGACTCGAGCCGCTGTCGACTACATGGGAGTTCAGCGACACAGCCATTATGCTAACTGCTGGTCCCAGTTTCTGTTCATTTTAATCATAGGATATTTTTTAAAAATAATAAATTGGGGTCAACTGGTGGCATAGTGGTGAAAGCAGCTGAACTCTACATGGCCAACTGCGTAGTTCAAGTCCCAGAGCTGGCATGCTGAGTGCATGTGGATACATGCCCAAATCATGAGAGAAGAAGGGATTGCAACATGGTCAACCTCCAGGCTGGTGATTTCTCACTTTCCCTCACTCTCTGTCTTTCTCTAGTGAGTGCATGCATCCTATAGCAATTTTTTTAAATTTAAAATTAATAATAAATTGAGAATATAAGAAATGTTAAAAATTTAAATAAAATTTCTACTTATTAAGAAAACTTATATAATAAGAAGGTACATTTTTTTCCTTGCAAGGTAAAAAGTGTTTTAAATACAATTACAACAAACCTACTAGTTTTCAGAGCCTAAATTGACACATACATGTAATGATGACCTTTAATATCTTACTATAACATCAAGTTTTACAAATTAAGGTGGTTATTTGCTAGTTTATCTTAAACACTTCTTAATGTAATGGAAGCATCAATATCTACTTATGAATCTAAATACCCAATTCCAAAAGACTCAATGGCCCGGCCTCTGTGGCGCTATTGGGAGCTTACCAAACTGCAGTGCTGGATGCCACATGGCGTGAGTTCAGATCCTGGCTTGGCTGACCTGAAACAGGCCTGATGCGTGTGCGTGTGCGTGTGCCCAAGATCCTGATGGGCTAGAGAAAAGGGATTGCGACATGACCCCACACTATCGGCTGTGCTCTTTTGTTTCTCTCTCACTGTCTCGTGCATCACCATACAGTGTTATAAATAGATTAAAATGTATAAACAAACAAAGATAAAGAAAAGGCACACATACACTGAGAGCTCAAAGCTTTTTCACTCCCTGAGAAGTAAAATGCTGGGATAATGGCTTGGCCTTTTCCAGTGGTGCTCACTATACTTTCTTCGTTTTCCAGAATCTGCAGCTTGATGAAGGCGTCTGGTTTGGATGTGCGCACATGTACTGTAATGAGATGTGCTACCGTAACTTTAACTGAGTACCTATAAAGAAAAAAAATGATCTGTATAAGCAAGAATATTGGTGTTTCTATCAAGTCCGTAAAGAGCGTAATTCCTATCATAATCCAAAAGTGAATGGGATCAGCAGTTAGCGTAATGGCTATGTCTCTGGACTCTCACGTAGTCGACCGCGGTTCGTGTCCCAGACCCGGTGGCTTAAAACTCACACCAGGTGCATGTGCGTGTGTGCCCAAGATCCCGAGAGGAGAATGGAGGAGAAGGGATTGCGACGTGGCCATCCCCCCTGGGGGGGTGATTTCTCACTTTCTCTCTATCTCTCTCTGTCTGTCTGGCAAGCGCACGTGCCCTATAGCGAAAACCTCTCAAAAAAAATGAATATACCTAATAAAGTCTATAAATATTCTGGCATTATTAGACTTATGATAGACTTTGGAAAAATATCCTAATTTGGTAAGTTAAAAAATGTAACTTGTATTATCCTCAAATCTCAACTAGAAAATGTGACTTCTTGTTTAGATATGATAAGCATGCATGTAAACAACTTGATAGATCAAAATGCCCTGAAACCTCTTAATAGATCTGCAAGCAATATGTGCCCTGTGTGATTTTTCAAGTCACTAGGTATGGGACTCAAAATGCTATTGGCCATGTAGGAGTCCAGTGCCTTAACTGCCATGCCTCCTTGCTGGCCCCAGTTTTGGAAATCTCTTGCCAAAATTGTGTGTATCTCCAGTCCCACCATTCTTTCCAGCCCCCTCCCCTGTTAATGCAATTAAAGAATTGGTCACTTTTGTTTGTCATTTTTTTTTTCTTACAAGGCTCAGTACTCTACCAACTTTCTAATTTCTCTAAAAATGTGCTTTTCTGAGTATCATCTCTCTCCTGTATCTTAAATCTCTCCCTCTTTATTCTGCCTCGTCATTAGTTTTTGTACACGTGCATTCTTCTCTTTTCTTTAACAGGTTAAAAAAAACAAAAACAAAAACAAAAAATTAACAACCAATCTTCAACCCATTTTACTGTCTAGACTTCATTACATTTCACTCTTCTCCAGTTTGTGTTCTAAGGAGAGCAACTTCCACCCTTATCCTGTCACCACCCACTCGCTCACTCTGTCATCAACCCAGATGCTGAAGTTGCTCTTAGCAAGGTTTCAAGCAGTGTGTCTCTACCCTTTAAAAACTTCAATTCTCATCTTCCTTGACCTCTCAGGAGAATTTATCAGAGTTGAATCAACACTCATTTCTTCTTCCTCTAAGAACTCTTCCCCTTCAAGCATAGAGCTCTTATACTTTCTCTCCTATTTCAGGGGCTTCTATTTACAGACTTCTCTCCAGTTGACATTCCCACAAATGTCAGAGAATTAGAATTTTCTCTTCTGGATCTGACTTTCTTTCTACAAACTTTTCTGGGCATGTCAGTGAACAGAGACAAAATAATAATTCTTGAAGATCTCCAGCCCAACTACTCTGCAGTGTCACCTGGCTATTTCACTGGCCTACTGTATTTAATTACTAAAAAGAATTGTCTTCCTCTTGGCCACTCTGCAAATGGGCATCTCTCCTCTACATCCTCTGAGACAATGATACCTTCCAAACATGTCATACTCCAGGGGACCCAATCAACCAACACTGTCCAAGTTGCCTCAATATATTAAAATCCTTTCTCTTTTCTTCAGATACACTGTCACACTGCCTGTCATGGACTGAATTGTGTCTGTGTCTCCTCCCCATCTTCTTCCCCCCACAGAAAAGATATGTTGAAGTCCTAATAATGCTTAGTGTCTCACAATGTCACTGTATTTGGAGATAAATTGTTTCAGAGGTTTTCAAATTAAAAAGTTAGGATGAACCCTAATCCAATGTGACTGGTGTCCTTGTACAAAGGGAATTTGGAAACAGAAGTACATAAGGGAAATACCATTTGAAGATGAAGGCAGTGACACATCTACAAGCTGAAAAATACCAAAGATTACCAGCAAACCATCAGAAGCGAGGAGAAAGTCATTTCTTAGTAGAAACCAACCCTGCCAATATCTTGATCTCAAACTTCTAGGTTCCAGAACTATGAGACAATACATTTTGGTTGTTTAAGCTGCCAGATGATAGACCTTTGTTACAGTGGTGCTAAAGTGCACTGTCCCTTTTCAGGTTGCCATGGTTCCACACCTGTGAGACTTCCTACCTGGTCTCCTACCTTCAGTAACGTTCCCCTTCTGTCCATTCAACCTGAGTGAGCTTTTTTCATATTTTATATATTTATGACTAAATATAGTTTCACGATAATGTGTGTGTCTCCAGTGATGTCTTAGAAGTTATATTTAAAGTGTTTTCTTGATTCATGTTTTAAAGACATTTTTTTTTTCAAAGATCTTTGCCATAGAGCACATGTGCTTATGAGAGAGACAGAGAGATAGAAAGCAAGAAATAATCCTTGAGGGGATGGCCATACCACAATCCCTTCCCTTCCATTCTTCTCTCAGGATTGTGGGCATGCATGTGCATGCACCGGGTGTGAGTTTAAGCTGCCAGGTCCAGGACTTTAACCGCAGTTAATCTAGCAACGTAACTTGTTATGCCACTGCTGGTCCCTGGAGACATAATTTTTTAACACCAGTATGATAAAGTCACTTTTCTTAAAGGTTTTCAAAGCACTCTACTGGCCCCATGGTAAAAATTTGTTATTTCTCTCTCATCTTTATTAGGACTTTTAGGAAAGGGTTCTGTCAATCTCTGCAGACTTAGGGCTTGTGACAGTATCCTGGAAACTCAATATGCAAACAAAACAGATGTCTTTAGTTCTCAGAAAAAAATCAGGGACCTTTAACTTCTGAGCTTTCACATACATACATACTCAGTTTCTTCCTTGTCTTCCCCTCCACTCAGCGGGAGAGTGTTAAGACCAGCTTCTGGGACAAATTTAGGCATTAGGTTAAATGCCATGTCTTAGTCTGTTAATGACCTGATATGTGATACTCTGGTTTTGTATCATAGGAATTAAGATATGTTATCAAGGGCCTAGCAAGTGGCACAGTGTTTGGGGCACTGAACTCCCACGTGGGGGACCTACATTTGAGTCCCAGGTCTGGTAGCTTGAAACTGACACCAGGCACATATGTGTGCATATCCAGAGTTCTGAGAGAAGAATGGAGGGGTGGAAATTGTGGTAGGGCCGTCCTACCTAGGGGAGGGGGATAATTTCTTGCTTGCTTTCTCTCTGTCTCTGTCTTTCTTGTGAGTACACTGCCCTATGGCAAAAAAAAAAAAAAAAAAAATCTGTGTGAAAAAAAAAAAAAAAAAAATCTAAAAAAAAAAATGTGTTATCACAATTGTTATTAGTATGTTTCCTTCCTCCTTTTCTTCTTTTCCTTGCTTTCTTTCTGAGTGTCAATAAGCAAATTTAATGCAAGAAGAGAAATTGAGAGTGACTCTTCCACCCCTTCTCTTGTCCTCAGTTTACTGTATTTTCTTGTAGAATCTTCTCTGATTTTTGTCTACATATAAAATATAAAAGTAAATATAAACTTAAAAAATATACTTGGTATTAAAATTAATCTATTATTCTGTAATTTAATTTTATTTGGATTATTTTTCATTAAGAAATTAATGCATGTTTTTAAAGAAAAAGATGTTTCCAAGAAAAATAATAATAGAGAAAAATCAGTCAGAAAATAATAAATTATTATTTGTGCATATTTTATATGAAAGATTTAGGACTTTTGTTTTGAAAAACAATTTACTTATATGTACATAGATTGCAAAACATATACCTTCATACATATAATAGTCTCAGAAAGTAATATTTGGTTTATTTATAATAAAATATGCTTACCTCAAGCTCTATTATTTAAAATAAAATATGCCTATTAAATCTCTATTAATACTAGAGAAAAGGTAGAATTGAGAAAGTTTTATAAGAAATAACTAAGTAAATTTTTCTATACTCATATGAGTGACTACTCTGAGAAAAGCTTTTCAAAAGTATCTTCATGATATTATCACAAAATATGATTAAATAAGAGGTCAGAAACAGATGCTGAGTGTGAAAGAAAATGAAAGATAAAAGATTGTGAATTATAAACTTTTGTGTGTAATAGAAAAACAAATCAAAACCATTTTACTTTTTGGTATTGCCTGAAATAGTTCATCATAGTGTGTATCTGTTAATGTATCTGTCATCCAAAGAGCATTTTGCCTACAAGAAAGGACGGACTGGCGTGCAAAATATTTGCAACCTAATTTGTTTCTGTAATTTAACATAATAAATAAAACCTATGCTTTTGATACATGTAAAATTGTAACCTTAACTTTTTTAGCCAATATTTTCTGAATGAACTGAATAAAGTTGGGGGGAAAAAGTCAGAAATGTAAAACTTTATTATAGGGTGATTTTACTAGTGTTAAACTGTGATTACAAAAACCAGAAAAGAGAAAAGACCAACTGTGGTGATGTGAGCAGTCGGTTACTATTCACCGAACCTAGGAGGTTTAGGTTTGGACCCTGGACTAACAGGTCAGGGGTGGTGGTGCATGCCTGTAGTCCTAACTACCTGGCCAGCTGGGGCATAAGGATAGCAACAGCAAGGGCTACCAAAAATGCCTCATCCTTCCTCTACTCTTTCTCTCCCAAAAACAAAACAAAGATAAGTAATCTAACAACTCATTTAATATCAACAAATATATGTATTATATATGTATATACTATATATATATATACACACACACACACACACACACACACACACACACACACACATACTGTGTGTGAATGCCAGAAAGTACATGCACTTGCCAGAGAGAGACAGCAAGCTAAGAGAGGGAGAGGAAGAAAGCAACCCCCTAATGGGGTGTGATCACACAAGACATCCCTTTTCTTCCATTTCTCCAACCTGTCAGGATTTAGGGCACACATGTACATGTACCCAGTGAATTTTTCAATCTGCTAGGGTCAGGAGTTGAACTACTCAGTCAGCCATGTGGGATCCAGTTCCTTTAACCACCAGGCCATGGAATGACCCAATACTAACAAATATTTAATGAAACCCAATCATGTATCTGGCACTGTGCTAGATGCTGTATTGAAAAGACATGGTTCTGGCCTCCAGTAAATGCTAATTCTCGTAGAGGCTATGTATTATTAACCAATTAAAATTTGATAAGCCATATTCCCAGAAGAATAAATGATTGTAGAAACATGACCAGAACTAGCTAATTATAGTTGGAGGTTTAAGTGCAAGTAGAACACTGAAAGTAGACCATTTTTTAAAGGAGGGACAGTGGAAAGGAATTACTAAACAAGAGGAAAGGTGGGAGCCAAATAACATTGTGTGGCGTATACACCATGAGTGGTCTTTAGTTCCATCAGGAAAAGGAACTGCGTTTGGGATGCCTGGGCAAGAGTGCTGAATATCATGCTTTGTGGCTTGGATTTTATTCTGTAGTCGAGGGAAAGTTATGAAAGGTTTTAAAATAGTAAAATCACATATCTGAATGTGTGTATGTTAGAAAGTTAACTGCTCTGGTAGTGAAGGATGGGAATGTACATAAATGACAGTGAGAAACAGAGACATGATAGAGGGGATACAGAGGGAATGGAATGGAGTCACGGGTTCCAGAAATACAGTTTCATAGACCAAAGATAATGAGGTCTGAAGCAGTACAGGGATAAGGGGAACAGAGAGGGCAGGCATATTAGAATTAGAATCAATAGGGCACACATAGGACGGCACTGTTGCATGGCCTATGGGAGACTGAATTTTGGTTCTGAGCCCAACGTAAGAGACTAGGCATTGGTGTGTGCCATCACCCTGGCCAGTGAGGAGGCTGGGAAAGGAGGATCACAAATAGTGAGACTGTTAGAGAATCTTGCTTCTCCTCCCTCCCACACTCTCTTTTTCCCTCCCTCAATAAAAAAGGAAAAATAGAATCAACAGAATTGATTAATGAAAGAAAGTGGGATCCAAATTAGGTTATTCAAGGAGAGTATTAAGATGAACATAGGAAGATGAGATGGCAAATAAAGAGAACCTCCTAGAAGAAAAGAAAGTTGAGATGGCAAATAAAGAGAACCTCCTAGAAGAGGCTAGTCAGGAACTGAGTCAAACCGGTAAAAAATAACCAAGGAAGATGGGTCATGCAGAATGTTTAATGAAAGTCAAATAGGATGAAGACAAAGAAGATATTGGGTTGCCGGAAAAGTCCTGATTTATTTTTTCTGTTTTTCTATGCAAAAACGAGTCATGACTTTTCTGACAACCTGATATTATCACCATTACACACAACCATATAGGTTTGATGTTATATAATACCATATAACCATGCCATGGTAAATTGTTTCCAAAAGAGAAGAGAAATTAAAATTTGAAACTAAGGATTTTGCTATAAAATTTATTTTTATCCTAAAATATTATTATTTTAGAAATAGTAGACATAATTATACCTGAATAAAATTTTCTTGTCATTGGGTATGTAGTAATCTCTGATCTCCTTTATGGCAAAGGTGTTGCACGGAGCCTCTCGAGACAGGCAGGGGAGTGGAGTGCAAGAGCCAACGAGGCGCAGTTTCCATCGGGAAGCTGTTACATATGTGTCAGCAGAAAACGCTTCAGCCACAAATGTGTATCCCTTCTGTAGGAAACAGTGATTACACAGGAATGAATCACATTGTGACCAGACTCTCAGGTGTTCAATTTGTGATATCAGAGTGCTAACATGCTTTATCTTGATACACCTATTGACCTCAGGTTTGCTTAGTAAAGACCGAATTATTAACATGCAATTCCTTTTAGAAAATGTCATCGTACGTGTTTTCAGGAAAATGATTAACTCTAACACTTTCGTATGTTCTCTTAACTACACAATAAAGTCCCTAACTATAATAGATGATTGCTGTGCCTTCTTTTTTTAAAAATTTTTTTTAAAATAATTATTTATTTAATTTTATTTATTCATCCATTTATTTTAATTTGACCAGACAGAGAGAGAGAAAGCAGAAGTGAGAAAGCAAGCCACCAGGTCCAGGACTTGAACCGTGGTCGGCCATGTGGGAGTGTCTAGCGCCTTAACCACCACACCATCCACTGGTCCTGATTACTGTGCCTTCTTCTAACGTCTCTTTGGGCAAATTTTTAATCATTGTATCATCCTGGAGTATCCCAATAGCTTCTTATTTGATTCCCTGTCTCTCAAATTCATCTTTCTAAAATGATGAGGTGAGAAAAGCAGAACAGGTTATAACAAAGTTTTCCCCTTGAAATGTCAGATAAATATGAATTCATTGCTGATCTGAGTCCACAGAAACCAGGTGTATACCCAGAGAGGCATTTTTTTAGGTTGCAAAAGAAGAATGAAAAGTATATCATTTTTTTAAAAAAGAATTATTTTATTGAACTTTATTTGTTTTAATTTGATCAGAGAGGGACAGAGTGAGAGAGAGAGAAAGCAGCCAGGTCTGGGACTCGAAACATGGTCAGCCATATGGGAGTCCAGTGCTCCTAACCACGATGCCACCTACTGGCCCCTGGAAAGTATATCTTAATATATACAAAATAATGCTTAGGGTCACAGGAAAAAATGAACATCAGGAGTCAATCATAGCCATAAGAGAAAATGAAGAGGTTCAAAGCCATATAGCTAAAGAACGGAAGATAAGAGCTAATACTGATCTCTTGGTTTCCAGCTCAGGTATACTCTCATTTGGATTGGATTCCTTTTTAGGGGAAAATGACTGAAAAAATAAACATGAATAAGTGAATAAACAGAGAAACAACATGGGTTGAGTAAAGATCAGAAAACAGAAACTACCATTCAGC
>NW_006159437.1:1058923-1067513 GCF_000334495.1 Tupaia belangeri chinensis | reverse complement strand
GCAGGAGTAGCACGCCTAGTGCCTCTGGCGCTGAAGGAATTTATGAAGTTCAAGGAAAGATTATGGAGGTGGTGAGCAGTATAATCTCAATCTCCTAAAATATTTAGAAGCAGAATACAAACCTAGTGAGAAAGAGACAACCATCTGACTTGGTTTAGGGATAGGACTACATGAACTCTTTCAATCCCTATTTTATGGATTTAAAAGATTTTGTAATTTTAATAATTAGAATTTCTAAATTTTTTTTTTTTTGGAGAGATTTTCGCTATAGGGCGCGTGCACTCGCCAGACAGGCAGAGAGAGACATAGAGATAGAAAGCGAGAAATCACCCCCCGGGGGGATGGTCACGCTGCAATCCCTTCTCCTCCATTCTCCTCTCGGGGTTTTGGGCCCGCACGCAAACGCGCCTGGCGTGAGTTTTAAGCCACCAGGTCCGGGACACGAACCGCGGTCGACTACGTAGGAGTCCAGTGGCATAGCCATTACACTAACTGCTGGTTCCCAGAATTTCTAAATTTTTTATCACATTTTCTTGGGGAGAAAAAAATAGAAAAAATAGGGCTGAGAGTTAAAAAATGCTAGTATTCACACTAAATTATCCCCTGCTTTTAAATAAATTTGACTTCTATAGGGAAGGACCAAGGTCCTGTTCCTGGTAAGTAGACTGAAAGTTCCTTTTCCCCACCTTAACCTTGACCGTTTATGGACTGCTGGGTTTTCACTGCTATTCTATCATGTGAGGAAAATAAATTTTACACCAACCTTATTCTTGGTATAAAGATAAGGCGCCACCTTTTGGAATATCTTTGGCACTTGTTCAATTGTGTCATTATTAATAACATGTAGCATACAGATAGGAAGTGTTGTATATACTTTTGGGACCAAAATCATGTCTTGAGGAACCAAAAATGTCTCCCTGTAATTGAAAAAGTATACATATTACTTTCTTTTAAATGTTACTAATACATGATTTTGTCAGGTAAATACAAACTCCACCAAAAAAATCCCATTTCATAAGTAGTTTGTTGCTTTTACCTAATATGCTATTGCTTAGAAATAAAGGATGTCTTTCTATACTGAAAGCATATTGTTGTACTATTTTTATAGTACTCAAAACATTCTAATAATTATTTTACATTCTCCATATTTTGACGAAAGAAACAAAGAACAGAATCTAGAATGAAGTTTAAAGTGAGGAATAGATTTGAAAACCAGATTTTTAAAGCTTGACAGACAAAAATTTCTATATCTCATTCACACATAGCAAATGTAAAAGTTCTGAAAGCAACATAGAAGTAGATACTTTTACTAACATCACAAATAAAACTTACAGATATGAACATTGAATGCAATTAAAGATAACATCATTCGCCAGGATATGACAAGCTCACCTGAATACTATAAACCAAGAATTTGGTGGCTGATCTTGATAGGTCACAGTATAGTCAGCAAAATAAATCTTAGTGTCTTCATCTTGATAGCATGGATATGATTCAATAGACTTGCACTTGCTTTTAAACATTAGCCTAGAAATGTAAAAACACATTAAATATCATACCAAAAGCCACTTTAAAAATAAACTCTATTTTAAAAAAAAAGACAAAGAAAGAAAGAAAGAAAGAGGGCAAAAAATATTGCAGGTCATTGTTTGCTGAATTGAGATCTTGATCAAAATGAAGCTATGTGGCCTATGGACATGGTACCAAGGCAGGAGTCTCCATTCTATGTTAACAATAAAGAGGTGTCTCTCAAAGATGCCCAAAGTTATTTTCAGCCCTTAATCTAAGGAGAATGTAAATCTTGATTAAGGAAGTAATCAAAGTTTATAGGTAGGAACTCAAGTTATAATGATAAGAACTGGAAATGGGAAAACAGGCAATAAATCAGGGTGGGGACCAACAAAGGGTCCGGAATTGAGGTGCAGAATAGTCTAGAATGGAGCTTAAAATGAGGAATGCATTTGGAAAAATAGCTTTTAAAAACCTGAGGCCATGAACAGGGGAGAGTAAAAGAGTATTCCTTCTGTATGATTTCTGGAGTGTGAGGGAATGGTGCATGTGCATGGTTAAAAAATTATGGGCTAAGGTTTACCCATGTTTGCTTCCTGGAAGGCTGTGCATATTCTAGAATATGATGAAAGTGAAGATATAACAGATCTACTGGGTCTTATCCTTCACATTCATTCAGAAACTGGATCTAGCCTCAGTAGGACCAGGAACATTTGATGTTTTACATAATGTATTTTGAGAAATGCTTTCTTCCTCCAAAGGGTGAGTTGAACAGAGATACAGAGAGTTGAAAAAAGACAAGAGGCACTGATGTCATGTTGTTTATTGGCTGAGTTTAATGGGAGCTCCCAGAGTCTTAGTAGGCTCACAAAGCCCATAGTAGTACTCACAAATGCTCCCTCCCTCTTGGAGCTTGTAATGTGTGAGAATGTTCTGAGTGCTTCCGACCCCTGGAGCTCCCAGGGCGCAACAAGCTGAGCTGAGCTGAGCCAAGGCCTAGCCACGTGAGGCCATCGGGACTGAGCTAAAGGAACCAAGGCCGAGCAGAGCAGGTTTAGCTAGCTGGGCAGGGTAACACTACTTGAACAGGTGCTCCTTTTCTTTTAAAGAGGCTGCGGATTGTAGTGACTCCTTGCCAAAACCAGTCTGACATACATACACATGCACATCACATGCAGTGGTATAAAACAGCAAAGGCATAATTACATAACAAGTGCACAAGTGCAGTAAAACTGATAACATAAGTTGTTTATCCTGTGGCCTTCAAACGTGATAATATAGGAAATGAGGGAGCCAGACTAAACCATCCTGACTCTATCTGCAGTACATAATGCTTTAGGTATCATAGGCTGGCATGGAAGCCACTAGCCACAGAAAATGGTTTTCTATTAGAGGTCTAAATGGAGTAGAGGTGTTCTTGGCTTCCAGAAGACAGATGGTTTCATTTATTGTCATTGGGAAGCAAAGACATGGACATTCTCATGAGGAAGAGAATTCACATGCTCCATTTGATCATTGGCCTTTGGTGGTAGGAGGAAATTAATAGAGAGTTATTTTTGGAGGAGTTTTATAAGCTTGTTAAGATTGAGCCAAGAATAAAGTGCGAAGTGGTCATATACACTGGTTTGCCTGAAGTAGTTGTAGTTGATGCTTATAGTTTTGACATAATTATTAAGTTATCCATCTTGTCAAAGTGTCACAGTTTGCATGATAAATAATATGATTACCTTAACTGTAGGAACTTCAGCATGGTGGTCTGTCAATGCAGAGCACTGGTCTAATCTAAACATGGGTGTTGGCTGAGCTAACACAGAAATCAAGCAGGTCATATAGAGAACTAACTGTAATGAGACCCATTGCCATTCTAAAATAAGGCTGAGAGTTAAGAGTGCTTCCAGACTGCCACTGTCCCCTTTGCACATACCAGTCTTTCTCATACACCTCCAAAAATCCTATGAATCCTGATGTACTATGGAGAAAGGACATCCCTGATAGAGTTAGAAGATTCATAAAGATTTAATCTAAAAAAAAAATTAATCTAAAAAAATAGAATTTATTTAGTTCTGTTGAGTCTGATCCAAATCCTAAGGAGAGGAGCTTGCATATTAACATATGGTTTACGCAAAAATCATGTGGTTAGTTTTTGGGTATTAACCTGACTAGAGTAAGAATCTAGAAACATGATAAACATAACAATAGGTGTTTCCATGGTGGTGTTTCCAGAACTGATTAATATGAGAGTCTGAGCAGACGAGCTGTGGAAGATTTGCCCTCAGTGTGGGTGGTCATGATTCAATCAACAAAGGGCCTAGAAAACATAAAACAGTTAAAATTCTGGAGTCGTTCAGTCTGTGGCATTGTGATCAGTAATTTTCCTGTGTTGCCTTATTTTATCTATGAGGGATCAGTTTATACAGTAGATATTACTGTCCCTATGTTACAGATATTTAAAAAATTATTTAGAGAGGATATAAGAGAAACTTACCCCAGGTCACACATCAGATAATTAGTAGAGCTAGGATTAACATTAGGTTTTATGCCTGCTAGGATGAGGTATTTTGGGATGGTCCTAGCATTCAGTTTAAATAACAGTCAGACTGATTGGTTTAATCTATCCCGCAGGTTCAGATATGAAGCTCAGACTAATGAAAGAGCATACCTCTGTATTGGGTATTAGCTGAGATTCTGTGCAATGCTCTTGACTATGTAAAAAGATCAAATGGAGAGGAGCATCAGTCTCCTGGAAGTGTTATACCTGTGTTTCAAATACACCTCCATGTGAAATGGTTTGCCTTCCTAACAAGAGAGTTCACACCTTAGCACATTATTTAAATGAAAATTGGATGTAGGATCTGACAAGATCTTTTCACAGTACCCCCTACAATGCAAGTTAAAAAGAGGATTTGTGCTCTTTGTGCTTATCCATACAGTTGGAATTTTAGAAAAACTACCCTTTTTAGAGACTGGGTGTTCAAAAGCAAAAGTTAATCAGGTTGGAGTGGTTAGGCAAAACCGTCAGTATTAAAGCAAGACTGGGATGAGGTAAGTGAGGTACTTACTGTCTGGCTCAGTCAAGTGAACAGTGGGATTCTGTCTTTAGTAAAAATTTTGATATTTGGTTCATCATGAATTTTTTTCATTAATTTTAGACTATTTAAAATATGTGGGAATAGTAGATGATGTAGCGGTCACATCACTCTCACATGGCTGACTACAATTTGAGTCCCAGACTCAGTGGCTGGAAACCAACCCTGGGTGTGTATACATGTGTGTCCAAGATCCCAGGAGGGGATGGAGGAGAAGGAATTGCAGCATGGCTGATCCCCAGTGGGTGATTTCTCACTTTCTCTCTCATTGTGTCTGTCTGTCTGTCTCACTCTCTCTCTTTCTGGCAAATGCACACAACCTAAGGCAAAAACTACTAAAATAATATTTTGTATTCAGTTTTACATATAATTGTCTATTTGTCTCTTGCTTATGAATAGAAAATCAATTATTTCTATTTGCTTTATGCCCATCACATTTTCTTAATTCTTTCATTAATTGTAATAGTTTTTATGTAGATTTCTTGGTATTTTCCACAGATACAACCACATCTTCTGTTGCTAATGGAAGTTTTATTTCTTTCCTTAAATCCTACTGACTCTTATTTTGCTTTATTGCCTTTTGCTCTTCTTGGAATTTTAGGATTATTTTGGATAGAAGTAGTTGGGTGGGTATCTCTATCTCATTACCAAACTCAGGAAAACATTTTTAAATTTCACCAGTAATCATGTTTGCAGTAGGTTTTTTCTTTTTAATCCAAGAGTCCTTAGCATATTAAGGAAGGCCTTCTTTAATCCTAGTTTGCCAAATGCACTTTTTTGACTTAAATATGTTCCAAATTTTATTAAATGACTTTCTGAACTTATACATATGACTAAACATTTTTTCTGTTAATGTACTAAATTTAAATGTCTATTAAAAAATAAACTAAACCACCATTGCATATCTGCTTATGAAGCAACTTGATTCTGAGGTATTATCCTTTTTTGGATTAATCCAATTGTGATTTGCTTTTTTTTTCCAGTTTGATATAGAGCGCATGTGCTCACCTGAGTGAGGGTGGAGGGAGAGAGAGAATGAAAGTGAGAAATACTTTTCCTCCATTCTCCTCTTGAGATTTTGGTCATGCATGCACAAATGCCAGCTGTGTTTTTCAAGTCTCTGGTTCTGGGTTTCAAACCATGTAGTCAGCCATGTGGGATCCAGTAACCTTAACTTCCATACCATCTGCTCACCCAATTTGCTAATTTTTTTATGACATAGTTTTTTACATTTATATTCAAGGGGGTGATTTGTTTGCAATTTTATTTCATGTATTGTCTTTGCTGAGTTTTATATGAAGAATTGAACTGGGATTTTCCCTATTCTCTGGAAGATAAACAAGTTTAATTTCATTTATTAAATTTATAACTTAAGGCATATTGCATAACAGTAACAAACACCTCATGCATCCTTGTCCTATTAGTCTTACCTAGATTATTACTTTTACCACTTCTGTAACTAATGTACCCAGTTTCTGAATTTTGCATTAATGTCATGAATTGACTCCTGCATATAGTTTTTGATCAGACTGTCCTTTGAAGACAGTCTTATTTCTCTGGCAATTTCTTTTTTTCTCTGGTCTTTGATTTTCAACAGTGTGACTATGCCAAATCTTGGTGTGGTTTTCTCTGTGCCTTTTCTACCTGGGTCTGCAGAAACTCTGGAAAATGTACATTGTCTTTTATCAGTTTTGGACAGTTTTCATCCATCATCATTTTACATTCTGGGACTCTACATATATATCAGACTTTCTGAACATGTTTCACATATCTTTGCTTATTTTCCACTCATTTTCTCTTGTTTCAGTTGGGATACTTTTCTTGCACTCTCTCTCAGTTCATTAATCTCTTTTTCTATCTAATCTGTTGATAAAGCCATTAATGAGCTCTTTGCTTCAGTTATTCAAATTTTAATTTAGACAATTTCCATTTGAATGTGTTTTAGTAATTAATGTCTCAAACTTTGAATCTATTTTCTCTCTTTTTAATTTTTTTCCTACTACTGCCAATATCTAGAATAGTAGAGGATCTGGATTACCAAATTCATATATACATATTTAATTCATATATCCTCTCTCGTAAATGGTTTGTGAATAGAATTAATTTTTCTAAGGATTAATCTTCTTCTGGTTTGCTTCTATATCTGAGTATTGCCCTCCAGGTTTTCATGTGACTATTTTAATTGCTTACTAGGGTTCTACAAGGTCCCCTACCAGGCCCTACACTCTAACTTTTGTCTTCTCAGCACTACAAGATTTTAGAAAATTTTATTTTGCTCAGAGGTTATCCGTTTAGAATTATATGTATGTGCAAGTAAGACCTAAACATAGTAAGTACCATAGAAATGTTTCAGATAAAATACCGTAGAAGTTCAGAAGCAATGGTGTGTTTCTAGCTGCAGTGATTGGAAAAACTAACTAAATAAACAAAGATGATAGCATTCCAACTGAACCTTGAAGGATACCCATATACTACAATAAGAAATATATTGTTTTACCTTAAGAGTGAAAGTGCATACTGTTCCATATTCAGTTCCAATATGGCCCAAACTCTTTGAAGAATATCTGCAACACTGATATTTTCTTTGGTGTCTAGAAATAATTTTAAAAAAGAAAAGCTGTAACATTCCTAAAAGTCCATCTCATTCAAGTCTTCATTTTACAGATGAAGTTGAAACTCACAAGTAAGATGGTATCCCAAGTCAAATGCTTTATTAACAGAAAAATCATACTTAAAATATTGAGCTATAAACTTCTAGTCAAGAGCTCTGTGCACCATATTATCCTGGTTCCCTTCACTTTTAGTTTAAAAAATCATGTATCATTCTTTTACCAAATTCAATATGATTGTAAAAGAGTTTATATGTGACCAGCCAGTGGTGTAGTGGTTAAGGTGGCTGGATCCCACGTAGCTGACTGTGTGGAACCTGGTGGCTTGAAGATCACACCAGGCTCATATATGTGGGTGCCTAAAATCCTAAGCAGAGAATGGAGAAGGGATTGCAGGGATACTTTCTCACTTTCTCTTTCTCTCTCCTTCTGGCAAGTGTAAATGCAGGAAAAACTACCAAAAGAAAATATTTTTTTAAACAAGGAAATATTCTGTCACATAAAAAACTCCTTATGAAAATTCTTAACTCAGAAGTATTCCACATAATTTTTCTAAAGAACAATGGCTTTAACAGGATCTAACTGAAGTCCAATCTACTACATTATGGAAAAATAGCATAGAAGCAGATAATTTGACAAGAAAAATGCAAATCCTTATTAAGAACCTCAAATTTAACATGTAGAAACTGACATCCCTTTTTAAATGATCCCATCGTAATTCTTTATAGTACTCACCAGTATCTGAAATTGATATCTTAATATACTTACTTATCTATTTTCTTTTCTTTTTAAAAAATGTTTAAATTTGCCATAGGGCATGCATGCTTACTGAAGAGAGACACACAGAGAGAGAAAGTAAGAAAGCACACCCCAAGGAGGATGACCATGCCATAATCCCTTCTCCTGCACTTCCCTCTTGGGGTTTTGGGCATGCACACACATGTTCCTGGTGTGTTTTTCAGCCACAATGGTGCATTTAGCTATGTGGGATCTACCTATCTTAGCCACCATTCCATGGTCTGATTCTACTTGTCTTTTTAATGCTTTACTACCATTAGAACATAGGATTCATTAAAGCAGAAACCTTGTCTGTTTTACTGACTTCTCTAAGGCCTTCTCTAAGGCCAGAATCTAGACTAGTGCTATATATAGAATTACTCAAAAAATGCATGCCGAGTGAAAAAAATACAAATGCTATTAAGTACATTATTAAATTGTTTATATTTTTCAGTCTTTAAAAAAGGAAACAAAACTATTGAATAAGTATAATTTCTACACTATATAGACAATATAAGGCAGATTTTACCATCTATTTAGTTTGTTAAATGTGTATTTTTATTTATTTATTTATTTTTATTTATTTATTTACATTCATTCACCGTACAT
>NW_006159437.1:1044854-1058546 GCF_000334495.1 Tupaia belangeri chinensis | reverse complement strand
CCTTTTTTTTTCTGAAAATTTTTTTTATTAATTTACATTCATTCCCTGAGCATCATCACAACATACAAAATGTGGTTTCCTATCTAGAATAAACTGGATAGTGGCTTAATCATGCATGTTATCATCCATAATATTCCATTTCTACTTTCATGTATATTCCATTGACAGCTCAAGACAGGACAAAAGTCCTTAAAACCGGACAACAAAGCTTAGAAGAAAAGCAGCAATATTTTAGTCAAGTCATAGAATGCTGTTTCATCAGTTCAGTCTCATGTACTTAATTTTCTTCTGTTTCTGTTGAGGTTCGATCTTCCAGATTGAACTCTGGGATATAATACTCAACTCCAGACTTTGTCCCTACAATTAAGTTGCCCATTTTCTTAGTTTCTGAACTCTTATTTCTGTGTGTCTGCATTTAATTTTACTGACATAGCACTCCCTTAAGAACTTCTTGGAGATCTGGCCTGGTGCTGGTAAATTCTTTCAGGTCTTGTTTATCGAGGAATGTCCATGTCTTTTCTTCCCAAATGAATGATAATCTTGCTGGGTACAGAATTCTCGGTTGAAATTGCTTTTCCCTTAACACGTTGAATATATTCTCCCATTCTTTCTTCGTTCGCATTGTTTCCGATGAGAGGTCGGTCTGCCGTTAGTCTGATGGGATATCCTTTGTAGGTAACTTGCCATTTTCCTCTTGCCAGTCTTAGAATCTTGTCTTTGTCTGTGGTTTTGGTCAATCTGGCTATAATGTGTCTTGGAGAAGATCTTCTTGGGTTGATTCTATTTGAGGTGCTCTGTACTTCTTGGGAATGGATCTTTGAGTGCCTCTCCAGGTTTGGAAAGTTTTCTCGCAGGATTTCGTGGAATAGATTATCAATGCCCTTATGAGCTTCTTCGCCTTCTGGTATGCCTATTATCCGGATGTTCGGACGTTTAATTGTATCTACTATTTCTCGGTTATTATTCTCAAATTTTTGGGCCATTTTCTCAGTCTTCGTGGTGGATTTTTCTAGGCCAGCAATTTCCTCTTCTACACCTAAGATTCTATTTTCTGTATGATCTACTCTGCTTTTAATACTTTCAAAAAATATGGAATGCTTCACAAATTTGCATGTCAACCTTGTGCAGGGGCCATGCTAATCTTCTCTGTATCATTCCAATTTTGGTATATGTGCTGCCGAAGCGAGCACTAAATGTGTATTTTTTAATAGAAAAAAAAAATCAGGTGACTATAATGCTATCATAAAACTAAGCAATGAAGTGTTTTATTTTTTCTAACTTTTGTGTACCTGTAGTTCTTACTGCTTAGTTAATATGTTGACTGTTCTCATTGAATATTCCAAATATAGACAGTATTAGTACATGTGGGGTGGAAGCAAGCACTCAGAGAGAGATTTTATTTATTTTTTTTTTTATTTTTTTTTGTCACAGAGAGCATGAACTTGCCAGGTATAGGCAGAGAATGGGAAAGTGAGAAATCACCCACTAGGGGGAATGGCTATGTCACCACAGTCCCCTCTCTATTCTCTTGGTTTCTGGGCAGGAAGAACATGTGCCTGGTATGATTCCCCAAGCTGCTGGCCTGGAACCCGGGTTGGCTGGCCATGTTGGAATCCAGCACCCCAACTACTGCCACCTGTTATCCCCAAATAGAGACATTTTTACAACAAAATGTTTCTATACTCTCTGAGAATTCTTTGGGAGACAGGATTTGTCTTATGAAAATGTCAATGAAAATCACAGAATGAAATGACTGAATAAATTTTTGCTTCTAACCATGTTTAATTTTAAGCTGATAAAATAGATGTTTTTATAAAAATATTTTATCTCATATACATAAATATATGTAAACATTTCAAAGGCATTTTATGCCTTCTAAATGTATGATACCACAGATACACATGGAGCTTCATATTATTCACTCATTCATTTCTTTGAAAAGTGGTCTAGAAATATAACAATGACTATGGTCTAGCTGACGACTGATGCAGCATCCTGCTGGGCACTGGGGAGGTTCAAAGAAAAAGACCAGTACTTCCTTCTAAAACATTCATAATCGAGGGGTATTTAAAGTGCTGGATTCCATGTGGCCAAGCACAGTTTGAGTTCCAGACCCTGTGACTTGAAATTCACACTGGGTGTGTGTGTGCGTATGTGTCCAAAATCTCTAGAGGAGAATGGAACTGAAGGGATTTTGAAGTGGCCATCAACTAAGGGGTGATTTCTCACTTTTCCTCTTCCTGTCTCTCTTAGGCAAATGTGCCCTAAAAAGACAAAACAAAATGATGAAACAAAAACCTCACAATAGATTTTGGGAAAACAAAACAAAAATTTCATAATAGTTATGGGGGGGGAAAGCTGGTCATTTGCTCATTCATTCACTTATCTATTCAGTCTGTAAACAAGTGTTTATTGTGTCATGTCTGACACTGATAAATTCTGAGAAAAAGAGAGGGAGTGTATTGACATGCTTTCTAATCCCAAGGAATTTTGGCATTCATAGAGTTAAAATGAATTAGCCAAGCCATAAAGTAGGATGACTCTAAAATACTATTCATTAGTACACACAAACAAATATTCATTCTTATTTACACAGGTCCATTTTATAGATGTTTAAAAAATTATACCTGGTATTCTGGCTTTCATAAGTAATCTAACGTAAGTCCCTCTCCACATGGCTTGAATTTTAATTGCTGCTGCTACTTCCTCAGGAGAATATTCTTTCTCACTTGCTGGTATACAAGATTTCATGTCTGTCCATTCCACTGAAAAGAGAAAAAAGAAACTTCGACCTGAAAGTTACATTTAATCCTTTTCCCAAGTTTCAATGGCTTTCACTACTAAAGCATATAAAATACCACAGTGATAGGTTTGTCATATATATAAAACACTGCTTACTATAGGTGGTGCTTTTGAGATTGGAACCATTCTGGAGAAGGGAAACAAAACATAGTGACAGTGACACCTTAATGAACCACTGTTATCATCCTTCTATGAAAGTAGCTAGAAGTTGCTCTCAGAAATAAAAGGGGAGGGGCAACAGGGAGTGAAGTGGCTAAGGCCCTGGACTCCCATGTGGTCTACTGTGGTTTGAGTCCTGGACCTTGGAACTTGAAACTCACACCTGGAACATGTGTGTACATGCCCAAAATCCCAGGAGGAAAATGGAGAAGAGTCTGCAGCATGGCCATTGCCCCAAGGGAATGATTTTTTACTTTCTGTCTGTCTCTCCAGT
This sequence comes from Tupaia belangeri chinensis, assembly GCF_000334495.1. Classification (NCBI taxonomy): domain Eukaryota; kingdom Metazoa; phylum Chordata; class Mammalia; order Scandentia; family Tupaiidae; genus Tupaia; species Tupaia belangeri. The sequence goes on along the minus strand of NW_006159437.1, from coordinate 1,055,311 downwards.
GAGTATAAAAGTGGCAAAGAAAACAAGGCCCTGCTGTGGAATACTGGGACCACATGGGAAGGCTAAGGATTGGGGTCCTTGGTAGGCCTGAACAGCCAAGGGTGCTCACATATGCATCCTTATTTATGGTTGGTTTGATCCTGCTAGGGCATCCCTGTATCTCCCTCACAGTTCCCCTTTCTCTCATGAAGAAAAGAAAAACATTTTTTTAAGATGAAAGAAAATGTTAAAATGGTAGGAATAGAGATTAGGGAAAGGAGGATAGTGGGGTTGTGTTGAGAGATCTTTCCAGAATTCCTCAAATCAAACACTATAGCTTAGTGACTCTGATATATAATAAAGCACTGGAATCCACAACTCCCTAGAGATGAGTAGAAGCCACTCAATAGATCCTAAGATCCCCTGGAGTTCCCTGAGCATAGCTTGAATTACCCTTCCACTGTGGTCCATGCAGAGCAGTTCTAACTTCTTCACACAAATGTTGAGTACAATTTTCTCAAATGTATCTTATTTAAGACTAAAATTCCTTGGTAAAATGTCTAACGTTAAGACAATACCTAAAGAAATCTCTTCCAAGGAGGAATCGAGTAACTCCATGTCCAAAACCAGAGCACGGAATGCAAATTTGAAGTTTGGAGATGGTTTTGTTATTTGAATTTTTTTCATTATACGCCATAAAGAAACATGAAAAACCTGAAAAAGTTAAACATACATTTATATAATTTTTAAGCCAAGAAAATACCATCACCTGGCCAGAAAGACTTAAAAAAAAAAAAAAGATACTTTAACAATAATATTAATATTTTAGATGTACACATAGTTTAACAGTAAACACTTCAATATCTAACTTAGTAAGAGACCAAATTATCACTTGATTACTTCTAATGTAATAATCACTACAATAATCACCACTATTTAGCAAGCACTAGTCACTTCAATATTTATACTAGACACCCGATGAAAATACAGCATTAATCTGGTTGAGAGGATATTGAGTAAGATTAAAAAAAATGTAATTCTGTGCTTAAGCAAGTTAAATGCCATATTTTATTGATTCTCAGACACCATCTACTTAACATACATTACTATTTCATGGGTTTCAAAAAAAAACAGAAAGAAAATATGCTGTTTAGAGTTTTTATCAGTTTCTTATCACTTAGGAGTACTTATTTCATATGGGAAGAAGCTTTTTAGATTTCTTTAGACATAGATTTTTCATCATATATTACACTTAAACATATATAAAAAAATAAACTGCATAAATTGGTTAAGTGTTCCAAAAACAAATTCATATCCAAATGTTATTCTTCCAAATCACATTTTAACTGAAAATACTTAGTGTCTGTATTTTCTCTTACACTCTTATCTTTCTCCTTGTCAAAAGCTTTGAAGACGCACCACGGCCTAAAGATTATTCTCTACTTTTGTTCGTGAGGTTTTTCCTAAGGCGCTGATTCCCAGTTTTCAAGTGCTGATGCTCGTTCATTTTTGCTTTTGCCAAGGAGAATTAACAGAAGGTTTATCAGACCACAGCCAGAACTCATGTTCTTTCTTCCAAGTTTTTTCATGGTTTCCATTCTAAAATGGTGAAGGATTCCATTTATGTTCTACCACTTAGGAAAAAACAAACAAAACCAACCAAACAAAAAAACAAAGCATAGCACATTTCTGTTGGCTTCTGTTTAGCTATTTCCATGCTCATCAAGAGTATTGAACTTGGTGGGCATCGGTTCAAGGCCCCTGGGGTACTATTTCAGGTGACTTTTAGGCAGTTGCTTCTCTTTTTCTTTTTCTGTTTTTTTCCTTGAATCCTGGGGGATTTGTGCTGGTCTGAGGAAGCGCTCCCTTTTCACATTTTTTTGAGAGGTTCTGCTATGCCATTTAATTAAATTCCCTCAAAGGATTAAGCTTTTGTCTAACAATTACACATAATTCTTTTGAAGTGGTGACAGTAGACCCCTATGAAGGGAGATTTCTATGCATGCACAGAAAATTCTCAGGCCAAATTGCCTCCAATGATTGTAAGAATAACTAATTATAGGAAATACTAATTTTCATTCTGAAGTTAGGTGTGAAAACAAATGTGCATCTTATAGTTGGTGAAACACAGGGCCCTACAAAAGCACTTGAGTATTGTAGCTCCTATTCGGTTCCATTTTCTGAGAATTCCTCACCTCTCTCCATATGTATCGAAACAGGGACCTAACCCCAGATTATCCTGCAAATAATTTGAAGTCCGGATGGAGACATTCTAAACTGGTCTCATAGGGGAAAGGGATGTAAAACTCGGTAATTATTAATGTATTTCCCATGATATGGACTGAGTAGAGAAAGTAATAGCCCAAACAGAGAATAAGTAAGAACATAGACTACCAAAGTAATCTAGCCCCTCTTTGAGGTTTCTCACTGAGTCATTTCTACCTGTAGGTGTCAAGAATATATGCCTAAGGAGCAGCAGATAGTGCAATGGTTGTTGGACTCCCATGTAGTAGACTGTGGTTCAAGTCCTAGACTAGGGGCTTGAAACTCATGCCAGATGTGTGTGCATACATGCCCAAAATCCTGAGAGGAGAATGGAGGAATGAGAAATGTAGTGTGGCCATCCCCTTGGTCTTTCTTTCTGTCTCTCCAGCAAGACACATGCCCTATAGCAAAAATTTCTCTTAAAAAAAAAAAGGAATATGTGCCTATATTTTTATAAGAAATCAACACACTCAGATCACTTTTGTGGTTTAAATGAGTCAGATGTGTTTTCTATGACATGCTGATGAAATTCCCCCAATACTTCAACAGCTAAGATGGAAATACAACAATAAATAACTAGGTTAACCCTCTTATTCTCTGTTACACTTGAGAATGTAACTTGGTCATGTTGACATTCTATGGTATATCAAAACATGAATGTTAAAGATGACAGTGAAGTCAGACCCGAGGGACCAAAAGTGACAAAGACTTCGATCCTCCATTAAGACACAAGCATGCGCTAGCATAGGAAGTACACCCTACAGCGATGCATGACCTTGCCACATTAGCAAAGGTTTTACAGGTCCAGAAGGCTGGGCCTGTGGGGACATTCTCTCTCTAAGGCAAAGGATAAGTTGATGCAACTTAGAAAGAGGTTAGTGCCAGGTAGTCATCTCTAGATTTTAGATTTTGATAGAAGGATATTCTGCTCTTGGGAACACTGTTCCCTTACATTTGTTGAGTAGCACAAAAGTCATTAGCTTCATGGGGCACAAAGAACGAGAGGACTCTATAGAAATTTGGGCATCCTAGAAAAGAAACATAATCTGATCTAATTTAGTTGCAAATATGCTAATAAAAGACTTTCCAGTGAACGCACCCATGTTATTTGCTAGCTAAAGAGCTCTATCTATGAGTTACTTTAAGTATAATGCATCTAATCTGTCTAGAATGTTATAGCAGACAAATGTGGGATTTATTGCTTTATAGGCCATGAGTCTCTGAAAATTGTCACATAGCTATGTAATTCTCAAAGTATAAAATGGAGATGTTTCATTACTGAATTATCAAACCGCTCTCTTTTGTGTAAGTGATGTGTGTATAGACACCTTACACATTAAACTAGGGTTGGTTAGAAAAGGCCCATACAAAAATAGTCTTGGTAGCAGGGATGGTGTCTATGCATGCAACCAACACCATGGACTCCTTTTTCACTCAGGATCAGTCAGCAGCAAAAACTGACCTGATCCTTTGATAATGGTACCATCCTTTGAGAAGTCCAGCCAGTCACATGGTGACAAGTTGATTTCAATATAGTTTAATGAGGACTAGTGATTCATCTTTGCTAGAACTCATACCTGCCAGAGGTAAAAATTTGCTTTCCCTGTCCTCAGCCTTTGCAGCATCATTATCCAATATGCTATAAAAAATCTGACTTACAAATATAGGATCTAGCCTAGCATAACCTCAGACCAAGGGTCATCTTATACAATGAAGATTTAACCTTTGAGGAATAGCCTGAGACTCATTAGTCCTTACATATACCATACACAAAAGTGATCAAATTTCTGTAAAATGGGGAAGGTATATGAGAAGCTCAGCTAGGAAGCCAGCCTGGAGATACCACCTTGCAACATGTACATGTTGAACTAAAGACTAATCTGCAGCATTATATCTGCATATCTTAGACACACGGGCCTGCACAGATTTCAGAGATTTAAGGTAGGAAGCCTCTCTTCCCATCATGTGCAGTGACACATTTGCAGAACCTGTGTGCTTTTCCAATGAAAGGGCATTTATTGGACTGAACTGCTATGTTCCTGGGAGGGGGGAGACAGAGGATTTTTCCACCATGAACACAACATTATTGACAATGAACCTGAACTATGATGTATGTCTGCTTGCTTTGGGTTCTTCATCCTGGTGGACAAGCTAGGGAAAAAATATATTAACATAATGGGGTGGAAGAGGACTCACACTGATCATGCAGTAACTAGGATTCCTATTACATAATGGGGTAGGGAGAATTTGGTATAGAACTCGATGGAACACTTCTTGGTACTTCTACAGTGAATAATTAATTGCAGTCATCAGGGCCTGACAAGAGTAAGGCAACCAAGGTCTTGCACTTATCATCATTAAAGATCTGGGTCACCCATCAGGCAAATAACTGGAGTACTGGCTGGAAAAGAGGGAAATCTAGATGGTTGTAGAAAAGATATGTTAAATACAAATTGTGGTCTGAGAACCAGTAGTAATAGTAGAGACTATAGTTTTCTTGTCATATGGTGATTATATTATTTATTTATTTAAATTTAGAACTTGTGACCAGTTTCCATCTTGAAGAATGGGTAACAGATTTTACTTAAGAGAAGGGGAGCACTATCGGATGAGTTGTAGAGGTAGATCATGGCAAATATGTCTAGTTTATCATTCATGCTCTAGGTAAGTGGTTCTTAACTGGAGGTGACCAGATAAAATACATGAAACTCTAAGGGGTAATACAAACTGAAAATACAAGACTTACTTCTCCCCATGCAAAGTAAGGGAAGAGGCTCCCCACACATGCTCAATGTTCTTAGAACATTTACTTCAGAAAACTTTAAATTGTGAGTTCTTTCTTCCTCTTTGAAAGAACCAGTTATTGTTTATCTTGAGAGTGTGTATGTAATAGACTCTGTATCTGTCTAACTATATAAAAGGGTGAGAATTATTTTTCTGTCTTTTCTTAGTAGATTGTCTATAATGTGAATCACATTCTGGTTCACCATTTATTCAGTGATAAATTGTTTTTCCCCTTCTTATACTTTATGAAGAGGTCCTCTAGGTTGGGAGAAGGATTTGTTTTTAGTTATATTTCCCCAATAACACCCAATACCCAGTTAAGTTTGAAAAACAGATACAATACATTAGTATAAGTAATTTTAATAAGTATGTCTTAAATACTCCACATACTATTTACATAATATTAAAATTTAATGAGAATGATGTATTTTTGTTTGCAAAATCATATTGTGAAGCCATTTTTATTTGTCACAACTGGATGCTACCAGGCATCCAATGGGTATAGACCAGTGATGTTGCTAGACATTTTATACTGCTCAGGACAACCCAAAACAAAATGATCTAATCTGAAATGTCTTAGAGTAGCTGTGGTGGACAGATCTATGTATACTCTCAGTCTCTCTTTTTAATCAAGGCTCTTTACTTCTGTCTCTCAAACTGTCTGCAAAGCCAGAATGCTGCTTAGCCCTAGCAAAGGCAGTTAGGAGGAAGTTAATGCCCCAAGAGAAACCACCTACCATTAGAGGAAAGAGTTGGGGTATGTGTGCCATAATCTCCCCATCCCTTTGGTGCCTCCCTTCTGAGGGACATCCTGCACAGTTTATAAATGTCTCCTGAATGACCGAGGAGCACACAGCTTAATGAGCATATCATTTGGTGGATTTCACTCTATTTTTCATCTTGTTCTTCCCATACTATCATTCTGCTTCTTGAAATCACTTCCCTAAAAAAAATTATCTCCATTTAGAAGATTTTCTCAGGTTGAGCTGGAAGGTCATCTAATATAAACGTGTTATTTCGAATGGGAAGTTTCCTCTCCTGAGCACCATATTGGAATAAACTTACCCTGAAGTGCTGGGCTGTTAATTCTTTATCATGGAGGGGGATAGGGTAGTGAACTGCTTGAAGATCCTTCAGAGCTATGGAAAGTTTCCCCTTATCCTTGAAATTAGCAATGACATTTCCAACAGCTTTCAAAATTATGAGAGCCTGTTCTGTGAATCTGTAGCTCTCCTGTAAAGACAAAGTACAGCAGCCATTCTCACTAGCTTTAATTTCAGTGTGATTAGACTTACATAAAAGCTATTTTCTGTAAAAATGTTAAATGCCTGGCTAATTCAATTGTTAGTAATGGAGGATGTATTTGGTCAAGGCATTTTACTAGATGCGGTGGTCTCAGAGATACAAAGGACAAAGCACAATTCCTACCTCCATGAGAACACTAGAAGAAACACCTAACTCATGCTCCGAGTCAAGGAAAGTTTCTCCATAGTATTCATAGCCAGACTTAGTGCTGAGGGGTACCTAGACATTAGTCTGACAAAAACTGTGGGGTCTGAGACTGGTAGACAAGATTTCAGGGGACAGAACTGTAAAGATCAAAGGGGACAGAGAGTGACCTAGCACAGGTACTGTCACCCTCCCCCATCAGCACTGAGGAAGCAACAAAAGGAAGAAGGAAACAAGGATTTCAGGAAGTAACTGAAACAAACAAAAATGTAGAAAATTCTGAGTTATTTGCAGTCTGTGATGGCCAGTGGACAGTCTTGGAGCTGCCCAGAACAGTGGGGGAGGGGGGGTGTGTGTCAACACCATGAAATGGGTGAAGTTAGAAGAAAACTTGGTTGAGTCTGTCTTTGCCTCTTTCCTAGAGGACACTGTGATACAATCCTTGCTCCTCAGTTCTGTGCAGAAATTTTGGGGAGGGGCCCAGCAAGCATGCCCGGGCAGTATGGATGTCTGCTGGGATAAGATGATGGAAATGGGTGCAACTGACATGCCTTACTAATGCATTTCTTCTCTATTACTTCCTTCAAATCCTCTCACAGGCTAGAAGTCTCATCTCAATGGTGTCTATCCCTGAATCCATGCCCAGAAAATTCTCAGGTAAAGTGACAGTATTGAGAGTGACCAATTACAGTTCCAAGGAGCTGAGTCTCCCTGTGTATAGGACAATCTCTCCTCTTTTGCTTCTTCATTAGAACAAAAGAAGATCAGGGCTTAAGCTTGAGCCCCAGCAATCTTCACAGAACAGAGAAGTGTTATCTTCAGAAAAATAGGAGCTCACAGACCCAAAGGACTAAACAATTAGGGAGTTAAATCACCTAAATGAAGGCTGAAAGATAAAAACAAATAAATAAGACACAATATCTAAGGTAGAGTAATTTTTAAAAAGATTAAGAATCTGAAATAATCAGAATAAATACAGTTAAGGAAATAAGAAGCATTTGCTTATAAGCTGGATCTGCTGATCTTTCTGTGCCTACTGAGCAGGAGGGAAAGATTGACAAGAGATGGCACAGACATCGAGGAGGCAGCCCAAGGAAACCATGTATACCCACTGCCTAGACATGCAGGAACACAACAGTGAGCATAGCGTAAGGGAGCTGGTCATGACCCATCATGCTCCTTGCTACAAGATATGCTGGTTGGCTTAGAGAATCCCTCTATAGAAGGTCGTGCCACTTGGGTGGTCTGTTTTGATTTGTGGGGTGTTTTTTTTTGTTTTTTTTTGTTTTTGTTTTTGTTTGTTTGTTTGGGGAAGAGTTGGTGGTGAGCATGTTTAGAACTCAGGGACTGTCAGGAATTATGTAGCAGGAAGGCCATATGCAAGTATTTCCCCAAATTCACGTGTGCAGACAGGGCATTCAAAACTAAGAGAAGCTAGAAGACTTCAGAGGAGATGCTGGCTGCATTTACCTCACCTCTTCTTTCAGTCCGTGTCAGAGAAGAGGAGCTAGAGAAACCAAGAAAGAACAGATGAAGGGGAAGTGGCAGAACCTTTCAGGAACCAACCTCTGCCCCCTGAGTCCCAGAGACACATACTCCAAATTCCTTAGGCCAAGGAAAAGATGAAGGGAACGAGATTAAAAATTTTACCATAATCAAAAGGACCAGTAATACTATGGAATCTACCTGCGGTATTAACATATATGAAAGATGAATCAAAAGGGTAGAGGTGAAGGCAGTTTTTGGAGGAAAATAAAAATGTATCTGTGTACCTACAGAGCTTAGATTGTTCCTCAGCGATGCCATTTGGGAGTTTCTTACAGAGTATGCTTAATAGTTTTGAAAGGTTAAAAAATGGTTAAGTTTAATAAACAATAGAAAAAGGATTACGTTCACTTTCTCTGCAAGTACAACACAAAAATATTACAGATGCTAAAATATTTACCGACTCAAAATTGGGCAGCACAACATCTTCATCCCCAATAACAAAAGTCACCATGCTGCAGACATGCAAGGTGTGTCCCACCAGGGAGTAGGCAGTGAAGACCAGCATGTGTCTCCTAAAGAGAATGGGTTATAGATGAGACCAAGGGCTTCCTTTGTTGTAGTATTTGCCTCAATCGGTTGTTTTATGACAGTTTGAAACTAAGAATAAATCAAAGGTTAGTTAAGACAGAAGGGTTAAAAACCTCTGAAATTTCACTTTCAAAGAACCATCAGAGGAACCAGCAGATGATGTAGTGGTTACATTGCTGGGCTCTCACATAATTGACTGTGGTTTAAGTCCTGGACCTGGCGGCTTAAAACTCCTGCCGGATGTGTGTGTGTGCACACGCCCAAAATTCCAAGAGGAGAAAGGAAGAGAAGGGATTGTACCATGGTCATCCAGCCTAGGGGGTGATTTCCCATTTTCTGTCTCCGGTGAGTGCATATACCTTATAGCAAAAATCTCAAAAAAAAAAAAAAAAAAAAAAAGAAACCATCAGAGTTGATGGAATCTTTAAGTTACTAGTAACAAAGGACAAAAATAGACTAAGCAACAAACTTGCACATATGAGAGCAATTTCTTACACAATGAGTCATGTGAAAGGCTAGTCTTGAGATTTCCCTAAATACAGTACCGTTGGCGCAGGGCTTTGTAGATTTCATTCTATCCCTTGCGAATGCATCATTTTACATGTTGTGTCTCCTACCAGGTTAAGGTATCCCTGGGAGTAGAGACATCCCCTTCTGTTATGAGAGCCTGTTCCGAACCTATATGTTGATGGATTATATCCTACCAGGGAAAATGTGGACATTGAATATTCTTTATTCAGTCCCTCTCCTTCAGTGTCTAGATAAATGAGCACTCAGACAGAGTACCTTGCTTTCTGAGGGAATCTCACCACGTCAGAGTGCTTAGCTCAGAGTGTTATTTAAGAAATGTAGACATTTCTGGAGCCAACAGATGGTATGATGGTTAGGGTGCTGGACTCCCACATGCCTAACCATGGTTCAAGTCCCAGACCCGGCTGCAGCAAACTCACACCGGGCATGTGTGAGTGCATGCCCAAAGTCCAGAGAGGAGAGTGGAGGAGAGGGGATTTTGGCATGGCAATTCTCCCTTGGTGGATGATTTCTCACTCTCTCACTGTGTCTCTGACAATTGAGTGTGCCCTATAGCAAAAATCTCTCTGTTTAAATAAAAATGTAGAAAATATAAACTTTATTGTTTTTCTAGAAATATTGGAGTATGCTATACAGTATTTTAGGAATTGATTTTGTTGCTCGGGTTTTGCTTTTTTGTATAACAACCATAGCTTTTTATCAATCCCATAGAATTAGCAGGATTCATCTTCAGGAAAAAAAACCCTGAGAGGATATTTATATCACCTGAAGTGTGATGCAATATTTTGAATTCAGTTAATCTAATCAAAACCCCTTTACATTATACATATTTTTTTTTAAAAATGGAAATGACATTTTTACCAGTTTTACCTTAAATAAAAGTATCTAACAAAACAAACTACAGGTAAAACTATAGATCAGTAGGCAGAAATGCCATGTTTCTCAACATATGTTTCAATAAAATTGAGGTTCTTGCTAAGGAATAAAAGAAGTTTCTCTGGGGCTGGCAGGTGATGTGTTGATTAGAGGCACTGGATTCCCACATGGCCAACCGCAGTTCAAGTCCCGGACCTGGTGAATTGTTTTCTCAATTTACCTTTCTTTCTATCTCTATCATGTCAAATTAAAAAAAAAAATAATAATAAGTGGAATTAAATAAATAAATAATTCTTTTTAAAAACAAACAAAAAAGACTCTTTAATGAATTACTTTTAGAAAATGCTGGATTAAGCAAGTTTAAGGAGAATTCTCTACTAGAAATTCCCAGACTCTGACAATCATGAGTCTTCCAAAAGGGCATTCAATGTACAGCATTTCACAATGTATTTGTGTAGTTCTTTTTCTCAAGAATCACAATAATACTGGGTTGTAGG
>NW_006159437.1:1041311-1044833 GCF_000334495.1 Tupaia belangeri chinensis | reverse complement strand
GATGCATTTTTGCATAGAAAAGCATAGAAAAATATGGCATGACTTCCCCAATGACCTTATAGATCTATCCCTTGTGAAATCACTTTAGAAAACCATCTCCTTGGGACCAGCAGATGGCATAATGGTTTCTTTGCTGGACTCTCACATAGTTGACTGTGGTGCGAGTTCCAGCCCCGGCGACTTTGAACTCACTCTGGGTGCATGTGCATGCATGCCCAAGTCCTGAGAGGAAAATGAAGAAGAGGCATTGTAGCGTGGCCATCCACCTTGGGGCGATTTATCGCTTTCCATCTCTTGCTCTGGTGAGCACACACACCCTATAGCAAAAATCTAAAAAACAAAACAAAACAAAAAAACAAAACCAAGAAAGAAAAGAAAACTACAATTTACTGCAATAGTGACCATTTTACAAGGCTTCAAAAAATTATTAGTATGAGAAAACTAAAAGCTACTCCATACCCAACAGGCAGACGGACCACTGCAGCTTTGGTAGCATATGTATGAATCTTCAGAACAAGATTGCGTGGCTTCAGAGATTTCCAAGAAATTGTTTCAACTATGAGGAGTCCAGGTTCTACAGGAGGGCTGTCTTTTGTTAAGGCTTTAGGACAAGTGGAAAAAAGATGAAAATTTAATTTTGAAACTAGAGCTGGCTTTCACACAAAGAGATTTTTATTCATTAACAACATTAATAATGACAACAACAATAATAAAATTAGGCATTAACTATTTGTTTAATGTTCATAAAGCTTTAGAAGTTATTCTGGGTAAGTAACTGTTGGAATTAATGCTCAACTTTATTTATACATTTATTTACTTATTTATTTAAATTTGACCATAGAGGGACAGAATGAGAGAAAAGTGAGAAGGCAAGCAGCTAGGTCCTGGACTCAAACCACAGTTGGCCATGTAGGAGTCCAGTGCCCTTAGCCACCAGACAGGTATATTTTATCAAAATATACCATACCTTTTATTATTTCTGTGTCAGTAATACAATAATCATGTATGCAATTTAAAAAAAAAAGAAAATATATCACATCTGGGAAAGTAAAATAAGATAATGAGTTTATAAGTAGCAAATCTGAAAAGCAGATATACATAAGACTCTGATAAACTGTCAAAGCAAGTCAAAATATCTCCTTGTTTATCAAACTTTTTACCTTTGATTCTTATAGTCTTTGACCTTAATAGAAATAGAAAGTGGTTTATGAAAATGTTAATTTTAGTATCAAGCCTTTCTTTTCAAATGAGCAAAGAATACTGACTATTCTTCATCAATCATTGAAGACAAAATATTTTTTGCCTTATTCCAGAATATACTCAAACAGAGATATAATACCACACCAGGATCTGAAATGCCTCTATGCATATAAAATGTGACTGTGTTAGGATATTGAGGCTATCGGCTAGGTAGACATGGCAAACTTATATCACTAAATTTTAGAAAGTGATCTAAGAAATTTATTATACAACAAGTATTTAGTGGTTGATTGCTATACTCTAAACACCATTCATAAATTGGAGATATCTTGGAGAAAAATAAAAGTCCCTGCCCGAATGTTGTTAAGTTTTGATATTAAGCATTCAGAAAATGTTTATTGAACACCTGCAGTGTCAGGCACTGTTCATGTGAGTTAAAGATAAATGCTTTGACAAAATAGACAATAGACAAAGACTGAAAGAATGGTTTTCTGTGTGTATGTGCCTTGTGTAGGAGCGGAACTGCCCATCCATGAGAACAGGAGGGAAGACAGACTAGAATCGAGAGAGTTTATTATGGGAAGATGAGGTGGGGGTCACTTCTCATTTCTTTTGTCTCCTCCAGTGGACTCATAAATAGGATGATGAGCTGAAAATGAGGAAGAAGAAGAGTAGATTAAAGAGATTTGGAGAGAGAGGGTGTGTGAAGATTTTAAGGTTTGCCATAGTTATTCTGGAGAGTGAGTGCAGGAGACTGAATAAACTAGAGAAATGCTAGCAATGCTTACACACCTTGCTAAGTTTGTGCTCTTCAATTTAAATCAGGGATAGCCACCATTTGTTTTCTCCTCCAATCACATTCAACTGCTCTGTTGCAACCACAATTTAGGTATAGAGTTTAACCATTATTTAGAATTTGCCAGAAAAGTAAGATGAGCAAGTAAGAAGGGAAAGTGTGTTGAGGATAGAAGAAATCAAATTAACTGATAGACCATAAAAATTATATTGGGAATAGGACATAAAACACATGAATACAGTAGTGATCAGAAAAAAAAAAAGTGGTAGAGTAGATGGATGGAAATCCCAGGGAAGTCAAGAATTGCAGAAGTCAAAGTTCTAGAGGGAGTGAACTGGAGAGTCAGGGTAGAGAGAGATGTGTCCTTCAAATTGAGATGATGCACTAATTGGTAAAGATAAGATCAATAACATAAAGCATAAAAGAAGGGGCCAAAGTGGGATGGTTATAAAACATTGAAACTGTCAAATCAAAGAAACAGTTCATATATGTAGTTTTCCCTATTAGATTTGAAAGAATCAAGAACAATCACATGTGTAGGTAAAAAGGAAGTCAGGACTATGCATGCCAAAGAGAACAGATGTCCTCAACCAGGGGAGGCAGAGGTGGCAAGAGCGTGTGTGATCCTCATGTCCGCAACCAGGGGAGGCAGAGGGGCAGAGGTGATTCTGGGTGACTCTTGAGAGATTAGGAAAGAAACGGATTCCACCATCAGTGGCTTAAAACATCTTATTGACATTCCGTAGGATGAACATGATCTCGCATTCAGACTATCATTCTCTCAGAGCTCTCTTACCTCCAGATTCCCCCCAGCGTACCAATGCGGAAAAGCAAACCAGTAATTCGATAGGTTTTAGACTATCCACAAACAGATAGTAGGACACACGTTCTTCTGAGAACTGCAAGACATTAGATCGATCATTGTACTTAAAAAATCAGTCCACGGAGGCCATTAGAGTCCACTTATAATGATACTTAACATTTGTAACAATTCTCGGTGCTCCAGGTGCCACACTAAATACTTCATGGGTTTAATAATATGAAGCACATCCCTCTAGGTGAATGTTGGTGATTATCTGTGAACACTGGGTTTGTGGAGCCTGTGTGAGATTAAACACCATCTCGGAGAGATAGGAGAGAAGAAAAGGGATCTACTTGTTCCTGAAATGGAGAAGAGAGGAGGAGACTTGGCCTAGGGCTGAGTGTTGCTCTCAGAGTGGGTTCTTGATAGGCAAAGAGGCCACAGGGTAACTTTGGCAGAGACTGGAAATATCTAAAGGAGATGAATATGGGTAATTTACAGGATGGTATGTGATGTAAACCCTCTCCTCCTCCTTTCCACAAGATTTTGAGAAGTATACCCATTGCTTGCTTATGCACCAGACTGTAGTTTTTTTGTTTTGAAGATACAATAAAGTGCTGAGTAAAGCCAGAACTTCACTTAAACTCAGCCATAAAAAACAAGACCCTGGCTTTTGACAGAAAATGGATGAATATGGAAGATTTACTGCTTAGTGAAGCAAGCC
>NW_006159437.1:1031835-1041280 GCF_000334495.1 Tupaia belangeri chinensis | reverse complement strand
AAAGTCATGATGCATTTTTGCATAGAAAAGCATAGAAAAATATGGCATGACTTCCCCAATGACCTTATAGATCTATCCCTTGTGAAATCACTTTAGAAAACCATCTCCTTGGGACCAGCAGATGGCATAATGGTTTCTTTGCTGGACTCTCACATAGTTGACTGTGGTGCGAGTTCCAGCCCCGGCGACTTTGAACTCACTCTGGGTGCATGTGCATGCATGCCCAAGTCCTGAGAGGAAAATGAAGAAGAGGCATTGTAGCGTGGCCATCCACCTTGGGGCGATTTATCGCTTTCCATCTCTTGCTCTGGTGAGCACACACACCCTATAGCAAAAATCTAAAAAACAAAACAAAACAAAAAAACAAAACCAAGAAAGAAAAGAAAACTACAATTTACTGCAATAGTGACCATTTTACAAGGCTTCAAAAAATTATTAGTATGAGAAAACTAAAAGCTACTCCATACCCAACAGGCAGACGGACCACTGCAGCTTTGGTAGCATATGTATGAATCTTCAGAACAAGATTGCGTGGCTTCAGAGATTTCCAAGAAATTGTTTCAACTACGAGGAGTCCAGGTTCTACAGGAGGGCTGTCTTTTGTTAAGGCTTTAGGACAAGTGGAAAAAAGATGAAAATTTAATTTTGAAACTAGAGCTGGCTTTCACACAAAGAGATTTTTATTCATTAACAACATTAATAATGACAACAACAATAATAAAATTAGGCATTAACTATTTGTTTAATGTTCATAAAGCTTTAGAAGTTATTCTGGGTAAGTAACTGTTGGAATTAATGCTCAACTTTATTTATACATTTATTTACTTATTTATTTAAATTTGACCATAGAGGGACAGAATGAGAGAAAAGTGAGAAGGCAAGCAGCTAGGTCCTGGACTCAAACCACAGTTGGCCATGTAGGAGTCCAGTGCCCTTAGCCACCAGACAGGTATATTTTATCAAAATATACCATACCTTTTATTATTTCTGTGTCAGTAATACAATAATCATGTATGCAATTAAAAAAAAAAGAAAATATATCACATCTGGGAAAGTAAAATAAGATAATGAGTTTATAAGTAGCAAATCTGAAAAGCAGATATACATAAGACTCTGATAAACTGTCAAAGCAAGTCAAAATATCTCCTTGTTTATCAAACTTTTTACCTTTGATTCTTATAGTCTTTGACCTTAATAGAAATAGAAAGTGGTTTATGAAAATGTTAATTTTAGTATCAAGCCTTTCTTTTCAAATGAGCAAAGAATACTGACTATTCTTCATCAATCATTGAAGACAAAATATTTTTTGCCTTATTCCAGAATATACTCAAACAGAGATATAATACCACACCAGGATCTGAAATGCCTCTATGCATATAAAATGTGACTGTGTTAGGATATTGAGGCTATCGGCTAGGTAGACATGGCAAACTTATATCACTAAATTTTAGAAAGTGATCTAAGAAATTTATTATACAACAAGTATTTAGTGGTTGATTGCTATACTCTAAACACCATTCATAAATTGGAGATATCTTGGAGAAAAATAAAAGTCCCTGCCCGAATGTTGTTAAGTTTTGATATTAAGCATTCAGAAAATGTTTATTGAACACCTGCAGTGTCAGGCACTGTTCATGTGAGTTAAAGATAAATGCTTTGACAAAATAGACAATAGACAAAGACTGAAAGAATGGTTTTCTGTGTGTATGTGCCTTGTGTAGGAGCGGAACTGCCCATCCATGAGAACAGGAGGGAAGACAGACTAGAATCGAGAGAGTTTATTATGGGAAGATGAGGTGGGGGTCACTTCTCATTTCTTTTGTCTCCTCCAGTGGACTCATAAATAGGATGATGAGCTGAAAATGAGGAAGAAGAAGAGTAGATTAAAGAGATTTGGAGAGAGAGGGTGTGTGAAGATTTTAAGGTTTGCCATAGTTATTCTGGAGAGTGAGTGCAGGAGACTGAATAAACTAGAGAAATGCTAGCAATGCTTACACACCTTGCTAAGTTTGTGCTCTTCAATTTAAATCAGGGATAGCCACCATTTGTTTTCTCCTCCAATCACATTCAACTGCTCTGTTGCAACCACAATTTAGGTATAGAGTTTAACCATTATTTAGAATTTGCCAGAAAAGTAAGATGAGCAAGTAAGAAGGGAAAGTGTGTTGAGGATAGAAGAAATCAAATTAACTGATAGACCATAAAAATTATATTGGGAATAGGACATAAAACACATGAATACAGTAGTGATCAGAAAAAAAAAAAAAGTGGTAGAGTAGATGGATGGAAATCCCAGGGAAGTCAAGAATTGCAGAAGCAAAAGTTCTAGAGGGAGGGAACAGTCAGGGTAGAGAGAGATGTGTCCTTCAAATTGAGATGATGCACTAATTGGTAAAGATAAGATCAATAACATAAAGCATAAAAGAAGGGGCCAAAGTGGGATGGTTATAAAACATTGAAACTGTCAAATCAAAGAAACAGTTCATATATGTAGTTTTCCCTATTAGATTTGAAAGAATCAAGAACAATCACATGTGTAGGTAAAAAGGAAGTCAGGACTATGCATGCCAAAGAGAACAGATGTCCTCAACCAGGGGAGGCAGAGGTGGCAAGAGCATGTGTGATCCTCATGTCCGCAACCAGGGGAGGCAGAGGTGGCAAGAGTGTGTGTGATCCTCATGTCTGCAACCAGGGGAGGCAGAGGTGGCAAGAGCGTGTGTGATCCTCATGTCCGCAACCAGGGGAGGCAGAGGGGCAGAGGTGATTCTGGGTGACTCTTGAGAGATTAGGAAAGAAACGGATTCCACCATCAGTGGCTTAAAACATCTTATTGACATTCCGTAGGATGAACATGATCTCGCATTCAGACTATCATTCTCTCAGAGCTCTCTTACCTCCAGATTCCCCCCAGCGTACCAATGCGGAAAAGCAAACCAGTAATTCGATAGGTTTTAGACTATCCACAAACAGATAGTAGGACACACGTTCTTCTGAGAACTGCAAGACATTAGATCGATCATTGTACTTAAAAAATCAGTCCACGGAGGCCATTAGAGTCCACTTATAATGATACTTAACATTTGTAACAATTCTCGGTGCTCCAGGTGCCACACTAAATACTTCATGGGTTTAATAATATGAAGCACATCCCTCTAGGTGAATGTTGGTGATTATCTGTGAACACTGGGTTTGTGGAGCCTGTGTGAGATTAAACACCATCTCGGAGAGATAGGAGAGAAGAAAAGGGATCTACTTGTTCCTGAAATGGAGAAGAGAGGAGGAGACTTGGCCTAGGGCTGAGTGTTGCTCTCAGAGTGGGTTCTTGATAGGCAAAGAGGCCACAGGGTAACTTTGGCAGAGACTGGAAATATCTAAAGGAGATGAATATGGGTAATTTACAGGATGGTATGTGATGTAAACCCTCTCCTCCTCCTTTCCACAAGATTTTGAGAAGTATACCCATTGCTTGCTTATGCACCAGACTGTAGTTTTTTTGTTTTGAAGATACAATAAAGTGCTGAGTAAAGCCAGAACTTCACTTAAACTCAGCCATAAAAAACAAGACCCTGGCTTTTGACAGAAAATGGATGAATATGGAAGATTTACTGCTTAGTGAAGCAAGCCGGCTATGAAGGAGAGACATTGTATGTCCCACTTAATATATACTGAGTGTCTGCACTCTATGGCCCAAACTGAAAGACTAGAGGATATAGAAACATAGAAAATGGTTATAGATACTGGATACAGTGTGGAAAGAGGGTGGGAGAAGGAGGAGAGTCTGAGGAAAGACATTAAGGAGGAAAATAGAGAGACAAGACATTTATGGGACAAAGAGATGGGTTATTATCTGTTGATAATAACATGTATAGTATTCCCAACTGGACTGGTGAGAAATGCATTCATGCTGAAACATTCACTTTATAAACTAAGTGATGTATGTGATTGAATGTATAGAAGAAATTAGAATAGAATAAAATACATATTAACAAAAAAGAAAAAAAGAAATCCATACAGGGTCCAGCATGTAGAGTGGTGGTTGAGGCGCTGGACTCCCACATGGTTGACCACTGTTTGAGTCCTAGACCTGGTGGCTTGCTTTCTCACTTTCTCTCTCTCTCTCTCTGGTAAACACATGTGCCCTTTAGAAAAGTAAAGTAACAATAGTAATAATACATAATAAAATTAAATAAATAATTCTTTAAAAAAAGAAAGTCATATAAAGGTTGCATGCATTGGATTACAATTTATCTTACATGGATACTGTTAATCTCACTAATAAAGGTTAAAGAAACTGAAACCAAAGAGAGAATAAGATATTTATTAAAGGCCACAATACTCATAAGAAATAAAGCTGAGAATTTTCTTATTTTCCTTTGTGCGCACGTGTGTGTGTGCATGTGTGTGTGTGTGTGTGTGTTTGTGTGTTTGTGTGTGTGTTAGAAAATACATTCACTTACCCGAAAGAGAGAGTAAGAAAGAAAAGGAGAGGAGAAAGCAGCCCCTACGAGGGATGGTCACACTTCAGTTTCTAGTCTTCAATCTCATCCTTCTTCTGGGATTTGGGGAACACACGTATGTACACCTGGCGTGTTTCTCAAGCCACAGAGTCTGGGATTCAAACTGCGTGGTCCACCATTTGAGATACAGGTACCTTAACTGTCAGGCCACAGAGCTGGCCCAGCTGATATTTAAAAGCAGGTGTACCTGCCTTTCTGGTCTTAACGCTGGTACTCCTGACTGTTGAGTTACTATTGTCTCTCACATTCTCAGTGCTTCAACATAATTTTGACGGGTGGCATATGTTAAATATATTCAATGAATTTAATTGTCATACTTTAAAAGCTTTCTGTATTATTTCTCCACAATATTGAAACTATCAATTAATATATTAAAGAAGAATCTCTAGTGATGCTTATGAAAAAAGAAACATTTTATCAAGGAATACAAGGTACTAAAAACTCTCGATACAATGTAATGGTATTTTAAATCATTGCTCACCCTGGCTTTTTCCATTTTCATTTGTCACTTTCATTTGCTTTCTTTCAGCAGTAATAACTTGCTGATGTGGACAGTTCTTTCACATAGTTACTAATTGAAAATATAAAGGACTCTTAGATTTGCCAGCTCAGTGGCCATGCCTGAAGGGGAATTTCTGTACTGGGCTCATTTGCTGTCATCTTCCAGGGTCTGAGGACTGAAAAATGGGGTGGTCTTGAAGCCCATACAGAGGGATGATTCTGCCCACCTGCAAGCATATAGCATATTTGCAAAGCTCCTGCCCTATCCTCACACTGAGCACCAGTGCAGTATCTTTGAAATGTGCTGAAGACAGGCCTCAGGCTCCATGTCACCAGCAGAGCTGGCAGGACCAGCCACTGAGACCAGGGATGCCTTGCCTCAGACCACAATCAACCTTTCCTTTCAGACCACACTGATGACATTAAGTTTGAGTTCCATTGTCCTCTTAAGACAAAATAATCACTTTCTCAAACCATGAAATGTTACAGAAAGGGGACTGCAGGTCCCATGTAAGGATGCCATTATTTTACTTTGCCATGCTGAATCGTTAATAGGAAAATAAAAACTGATATTTACCATCACTTCATAAAAATAAGATCAGATTAAAAAACACTTAATTGTTTATCACAGACACACATACACATGCACACACCTATATACATGCGAACTGGATGGTGAGGTGTAACAAAAACTCTCATGCAAACTGCCTCAAGTAAATGACCTCCAACATTTATTATCACTTACCAGTGGGCATTCTTTGTGTCTTATGTAAATGATCTCATTTATTTCCCAGTAATAACCCTACGACACAGGTCTCTACAGATAAGAAACTAAGGAAGAGAGAACTTAAAAGAAGTTGCTCAGACTCTTACACTGTGTACATTTTGCAATTGGAGTTTAAAACCAGGTAATCTGGCTCTAGAACTACCATCTGCTTCTTTAAACAGCAGAGGTATTGGTAAATGTAAGCGCTCCAAACCAGACAAATCCCAGTTCTCATATGTGTGCTACTTTGGTGATCTTAAGTAATTTTCTCAACCTGGTCTGTGCCATTTTCCTTGCCATAAAGAGAATAATAATAGCCCTTTACCGATTTTTCTGTGAGTAGTGTAATAAAAGAACCTAGTTCAGGTAGGCCAGTCAGATGGTGTGGTGACTAAGACGGCTGAATCCCACATGGCTGACTGTGTGGTTTGAGTGCCAGACCAGGAGGCTTGAAAAACATGCTGAGAACATGTGCAAGCATGCCCAAAGTCCTGAGAAGAAAATGGAAGAGGGATTGTGGAGTAGTCGTTTCCCCTTGGAGGGTGATTTTTCACTTTCTTCATGATCTCTGACTCTCTCCCTCTAGCAAAAATGAAAAATTAAGAACCTAGTTCGGGGCCTGCAATGTCTATACAGAATTGTCATTTATTATTGCCAATAATTTGAATTTTAAACTATGCCTAAGTAGTCTGTGAGCTATACATTATTCTCTTACCAAACTGAGTTCAACCATTCCCAGTTACCATTTTGGTTGCAATCTTAATGTGAAGGCATTCTCCTGGGTCCTTTTAAAATAGACCCTAGGACTTGGTGGACTTTTCCCACTTCCGGTCAATCTCTATTGCAGACCTGATTCTTCCTCTCAGAGTGGTCAACCAGCTGCAGAACTCCTCTTGAAGAATGTTCAAAGGTTTTCTCTGCCTACACTTTCATCCGTTACAAGTGCAATGAGAGAAGTTATTTCTTACTTACTTCCCCCACCTCTGCATACGTCTGCATGGAGGGGTGGGGTTATCACTGGGGACTTCAATAGCCTTTTTTTTTTCCCCTTTGGAGAAGTTTTTGCTACAGGGAGCGTGCACTCACCAGAAAGACAGAGAGAGAGACAGAGAGACAGAAAGCGAGGAATCACCCCCCAGGGGGGATGGCCACAACACAATCCCTTCTCCATTCTCCTCTTGGGATCTTGGGCACGCATGCACACGTGCCTGGTGTGAGTTTAAGCCACTGGGTCCAGGACTTGAACCGTGGTCAACTACATGGGAGTTCAGCAACATAGCCATTACACTAACTGCTGGTCCCTTCAATAGAGTTTTTCTAAAATAGAAAAAACATGCAAGATTCATTGCAACATAGCTTCCTATGATATTTCATAATTTTCTCCAAAATTACACTCAATGTGAGATTAACTTATTCGACTGGATTTTAAGACCACCCCATGTCAGGACTGGTCTTGAAATAGTAGCCAAAAAGACATCCTGGTCCTTCTAAACATGCTGGCACCAAGTAACGGCCAAGGAGAGTACAGAGATGCAATCAGATTTGGGGTGGTGGGAGATGATTGCCTGAGGAGGCACTGAGCTTACAGAGAACACAAGGTTGAGCCACTTGGCCCAGACTCCATGGCCAGGAGAGGCCTCAGACAATCGAGGAGATTGAATTGACCAAAGGACTTGTAGGCATTGGCTGGATGAAGGAACAGAGTCAATAAAGGGGAGAAGCTTCAGGCAGAGGGAAGAGTATAGGCAAAAAGCAAACAAAAAGCCTAGACATGGTGGTGAGAATGTATTTGTATTAAGAAATGTGAGCATTTGGTAACTGTTAATATAGCGAATTTATTTATGCATTGCCTTCATTTATTTATAAATTAAATTGTTATTAATATGAATTTGTAAAACAATACAGCTCAGAATTTAACCTCTACTACATATTTAGATGGAGTGCATTCACGAGATCAACTAGTGGAACCTGAATTATTGTCTGAATAGTAGATGTGCTGAAGACTCTGAGGATGAATTTTTTAAAACATAATTATGTCGTAAGGCTAGAAGTGCTTGAAACTTGAAGATACTTCTCAATAGTAGATTCTATCAAAAGTTTAAGTTATAAAAGGGAAAGAAAAGAGATCATAATATATTTACCTTAAATTCTGTCTTTTGGAAGTTAATGCAGTATGAACTTGGCTTGTGGAAAATATATATATTGCTGAAAAAAATTATTGATAACAGGTTATGGTCATTATAAAGAAAGTCTCTTACTTTAAGCTTCTTAAAACTGAAATAAATATAGGCAGAAAGTTAAAATAATAAAATCCATATTGAATTAGTTGCCCTAAAGGGAAATAAATTATCTCAGGAAATAAATCATCTTCATCTTAATAAACAAACAAGTCTTTGAAGAGAAGCTGAAACTGACCTGATATCAGTTTGACTATAAATTTGCTATGGGAATCACGAATGTATCCTTTTTTTTTTCCATTCTAAAACTTTTATTTGGTATTATACTAACACTAGGCTAATATTGGCTTAGCTTTTTTTGAATGATACTAAGAATTCATAGGCTATATAACCACTATGTTAAATGTATAAAACTAAATCCTAATGTGAATTTGTATAATAATGCAACTCAGAAGTTAACCACTACAACACAGTCAGGATCACATCAGGATACTTACTGAAAGCACACACAGAAATCTTCAAAATCTAACCATATTTCTTTAGAAACTCCATTATTTATTATTGTAAGCTCTTCTTGTGATTTTTCCTGTGTTGCTGTGGTGGGGCTGGCCAAATCTCTTTCCAAAGGAAATCCCTCAGTTTGATGGATGTCACTCCATCCAAGGTCCATCTGTTCATCTGTGCATCAGAGAAGACAAACTCGTCAAACACATCTTATATTGTTCTGTAATGTTATTACAATTGGGAAATTGCAGTGGTGCATTCAAATATCAAAATCTATTTTGGGAAAAAATTTACTGAGAGAGTCATTTACATGTAGACCTCAATGGATGGCAGACCATGACACATTTCATACACTTAAGATAATTTAATCTTAATTTCTATGAATATTAGAGCACTTAGAATATTTTCGTTTGATTTTTTTTTTCCCAGAGGGTGTGTACATTTACTAGAGAGAGGCAGAGAGATAGAGACAGAGATAAGAGGAAGAAAACACTCTCCCATGGGGCATGGTCATGCCATAATTTGTTCTCCAGTTCTCCTTTCTTTCAGCATTTTTTTGACATGCAGCACATGTACATGAATTTTGCATGTTCATCAAGATGCAGGTTCCAGTTCCCTTAACCACCAGACCACAGGTTGGCCCTTGAGTGTTCAGAAATTTTGAAATCATTTTAATAAATTTGTCTGCACATTCTGTAGTAAATGTAAATTTATGACAAATTAGCTAGCTTATGTACTTAAAAATCTGCTACAGCCAGTCATATTTATTTATTTTTTAATAATTATTTTATTTAACTTTATTTATTCATTTGTTTATTTCAATTTGACCAGAGAGGGACAGAGTGAGAGAGAGAGAGAGGGAGAGAGAGTGAGAAAGCAAGCCCCAGGTCCAGGACTTGAACCACGGTTCACCATGTGGGAATCCAGCACCTTTAACCACCATGCCACCTGCCAGCCCCAAGTCATATTTATTAAAGAAG